>NC_068450.1:21516822-21751178 GCF_023373465.1 Oncorhynchus keta | reverse complement strand
GATGGAGGTCATTTGAGGTGAGGGGAGATGGAGTTAATTTGAGGTGAGGGGGAGCCTTAGGGTGTTTGAGTGTTTTAGCATAAGGCAAAGACTACATTGCAATCACCTTCTCATCTGTAATGCTCTTGCGCACATTGTCCAGGTAACCTGCAATGTCGTCTACGTTGGTGAAACGCAACAGGATGTGGGCAAAGTCCTCCTCACTGATGATAGGCAGGCCTTTGGAATAGGACAGGAACTCAATCTCAAGCACCTCTGTCTGCAAGTTGTCCATGAATCTGGGGAGGGATGGAGAAGGAGACAGAGAGGGGTGGAGAGGGAAACAGAGAAGGGTGGAGAGGGAGACAGAGAGGGGTGGAGAGGGAAACAGAGAAGGGTGGAGAGGGTGACAGAGAAGGGTGGAGAGGGAGACAGGGAGGAGAGGGAGGCAGAGAGGAGTGAAGAGGGAGATAGAGAGGGGTGGAGAGGGAGACAGAGGAGTGGAGAGGGAGACAGCGAGTTGATGAGGGAGACAGTGGGGAGTGAAGAGGGAGACGGAGAGCAGTGGGAGACAGCGAGGTGAAGAGAGAGACAGAGAGATAGAGAGGGAGACAGAGAAGTGAAGAGGGAGATAGAGGCACTGGTAATAGGTAATGCCACCACCAACTCACATACAGTACAGAGAGAGGGGACACTGGACTGGGTACCTGACTATAGCTACCACAATGAGTTAGGATGAGTATGATTAATTCAAATGTGCAAATATTTCTATAATTAGTAGAAATTACAATTGTGTATTGTACATTATATACAGCGCATTCGGAAAGTATTGAGACCCTTACTCAGTACTTTGTTGCACATTATATATATATCTGACACTGCAAATGCAAGATGTAAGTTGGAGGTTTTGTACATTTCCCTACTTGCCTGTAAAAATCATCAAAGCCCAACTCTGCCTTTCCCTTTTTCCCGAAGAAATGTACCAGCAGGGTCGTGTCGGTCATATTTTCATATATATTCTGGGAGGGAAAACAAATGTGTGATTCAGTCTGACTTCCATTCCTCATAAAGAAATGGACCACTTATGGCCGACCACGAGGACCATTTATCCACAAGGACCCAACCATGCAAAATACATTTGACTCACACAAACACACACATGCTTGTACGTAGAAACATGCAGCCAAGTGCCACATACAGAGCTCTTGAACAACACAAATGCAGACAAATGCTTTTATGCTCCCTTCATTGTCTAATATCAATGTGTAAATGTAGCACACTTCCGTCATTTTACAATTGACTATGTTAATGGTTTATATGTGGCTAGGAAACACAGGGAGACCAACGTTGAACTTCCAGCATTTTCCCTTCTCCTGACAGTTACACATGGTACTGAGCCATATCAGAGTCATGTTACACATGGTACTGAGCCATATCAGAGTCATGTTACACATGGTACTGAGCCATATCAGAGTCATGTTACACATGGTACTGAGCCATATCAGAGTCATGTTACACATGGTACTGAGCCATATCAGAGTCATGTTACACATGGTACTGAGCCATATCAGAGTCATGTTACACATGGTACTGAGCCATATCAGAGTCATGTTACACATGGTACTGAGCCATATCAGAGTCATGTTACACATGGTACTGAGCCATATCAGTCATCAACCAAACTAGGGCCAACAACATAGTTTATCATCAACAACAAAATAAATCAATATATTGAGCATGATCCATATCATGTGACATTTAAGACACAACATTACACAGACCTAATCAAGAGAACCCGTAAACATCTACAGGTTAAATAGGAAAGGGACACATCTGAAAACAAGACTTGTGTAGCTACCTCCAGGTCAGAAAAGAGAGCTTGGCTTGCCCCCTTTCTCAGAGCATCCCACATGCCCCGGGGCTCTAACTGCTGGGCCTCTTTTCTAAGGACCTGTGATGGTGGTAGAGTAGTGGAGGCAGAGCTGTTAGATGACGACAGAGCACATCTGGCAGATATTAACAGCATTAGCATCAGGCATTAGCATTAAACACACACACAAAAACAGGCAAACGGACTGATGGACAGACAGAAGTAGAGATGGACAGACGGACGGACAGACAGAACTAGAAACAGACAGATGAATAGACAAACAGACCGACCGACAGACAGGCAGACAGAGTATCTTTCAAATAGCCAACTGATTTGAACTGATTGACACTACTGAACTCCTCCTTGCAGTGACAACAGTGAAATAACTCTCTGACATCCAACCACCCAGCCAGGCAGTCTTAGACAGGACATGAGTGCTGAGAAGTCCTCACTGTCGGTATAGTAACCACATATCTAGGAAGTCTGTGAAAGACTGAAACACCCCATCCATAAAGCTGTGAGCTCTGCTCTGCACTGGAGCATGCAGCCTTCTGGCGAGGAATTCAGCCAAGACAGCTGCATATGTCCGAGACACACAGGGCGTGAAGGGTGAATTCATGACAGGTTTACAGTGTAACTGAATCCACTCAATCTGAATACATCATCGTTTGAACATAGCTGCGAGCTGAATGCAGGTTACGGTGTACTTTTCATCCACACTTGTGAAATGGGATCAGATTGTGATTAAATAAACATTTTGGAATGATATCTCTCTTTGTTCATTGTAGTTGATAGTGGCCCACCCTACCATGTCCCAGAGGGGGAGGCAGGTTACACCCTATCAATGAGAAAATGTTGCCACTCTTGTATAATCATGGGCAATTGAAACCATCCAATACATTTCAAGAATACAATGATTCTTTCAAATGCAGCATCCCAAAGTGTCTGTGGAAGTTAGTGTCTTTTTTATCCAAGTGAATGTTATGTCTGGACTAGTGTGACATCAAACAAACAAGGCTGCTTTTCACCAGTGTGACCAACTCTCACTCAGTAAGGTCATGCAACAGTGAATTCCTTTACTCCTGCAGTCCTATTGATTTAATAATGGAGAGTCTGGCATTATTACTCTTTGGTAACAGTACTAGTAATACTAGTTATATGAATGATAACATTACATGTACAGTTGAAGTCGGATGTTTACACACACCTTAGCCAAATACATTTAAACTCAGTTTTTCACAATTCCTGACATCTAATCCAAGGAAAAATGTCCTGTTTCAGATCAGATTTATTTTAAGAATGTGAAATGTCAGAATAATAGTAGAGAGAATGATTTATTTCAGCTTTTATTTCTTCACATCACATTCTCAGTGGGTCAGAAGTTTACATACACTCAATTAGTATTTGGTAGCATTGCCTTTAAATTGTTTAACTTGGGTCAAACGTTTCAGGTAGCCTTCCACATGCTTCCCACAATAAATTGGGTGAATTTTGGCCCATTCCTCCCGACAGAGCTGGTGTAACTGAGTCAGGTTTGTGGGCCTCCTTGCTCGCACACACTTTTTCAGTTCTGCCAACACATTTTCTATGGGATTGAGGTCAGGGCTTTGTAATGACCACTCCAATACCTTGACTTTGCTGTCCTTAAGCCATTTCGCCACAACTTTGGAAGTATGCTTGTGGTCATTGTCCATTTGGAAGACCCATTTGCGACCAAGCTTTAACTTCCTGACTGACGCCTTGAGATGTTTTGCTTCAATATATCCACATAATTTTCCATCCTCATGATGCCATCTATTTTGTGAAGTGCACCAGTCCCTCCTTCAGCAAAGCACCCCCACATCATGATGCTGCCACCCCCGTGCTTCACGGTTGGGATGGTGTTATTCGGCTTGCAAGCGTCACCCTTTTTCCTCCAAACATAACAATGGTCATTATGGCCAAACAGTTCTATTTTTGTTTCATCAGACCAGAGGACATTTCTCCAAAAAGTACAATCTTTGTCCCCATGTGCAGTTGCAAACCGTATTCTGGATTTTTTATGGTGGTTTTGAAGCAGTGGCCTCTTCCTTGCTGAGCGGCCTTTCAGGTTATGTCGATATAGGACCTGTTTTACTGTGGATATAGATACTTTTGTACCTGTTTCCTCATCAAAAGATCCTTTGCTATTGTTCTGGGATTGATTTGCACTTTTCGCACCAAGTATGCTCATCTCTATGAGACAGAACACGTCTCCTTCCTGAGCGGTATGACGGCTCCGTGGTCCCATGGTGTTTATACTTGCATACAATTGTTTGTACAGATGAACGTGGCACCTTCAGGAGTTTGGAAATTGCTCCGAAGGATGAACCAGACTTGTGGAGTTCTACATTGATTTTTCTGAGGTCTTGGCTGATTTCTTTTGATATTCCCATGATGTCAAGCAAAGAGGCACTGAGTTTGAAGGTAGGCCTTGAAATACATCCACAGGTACACCTCCAATTGACTCAAATTATGTCAATTAGCCGATCAGAAGCTTCTAAAGCCATGACATAATTTTCTTGAATTTTCCAAGCTGTTTAAATGCACAGTCAACTTAGTGTATGTAAACGTCTGACCCACTGGAATTGTGATGCAGTGAATTATAAGTGAAATCATCTGTCTGTAAACAATTGTTGGAAAAAGTACTTGTGTAATGCACAAAGTAGATGTCCTAACCGACTTGCCAAAACTAAAGTTTGTTAACAAGAAATTTGTAGAGTGATTGAAAAACAAGTTTTAAAGACTCCAACCTAAGTGTATGTAAACTTCCGACTTCAACTGTAGTACTGTTTACTATTCAATCAGGTTTTAGCTCTAGGACTTTCCTTGAAACAAATAATCCCAGTAAAACAGTTTTCCAGGGCCAACTTCTGCCTCCACCCACAGGTGAGCAAAACACTCTGTTGACAAGTGCAGATTTTTTTTACCTCATCCTTTTTGCCCAGGTTCTCGATGTCTCTCATGTCTCGACATCGCCTTGTTCAAAGGCACCACGAACAGCCAACCAGTGAGGGCCAGATCCTCTAACACATGTCCTCAAAATGTGTCTTGCTTCATTTCATAATATTTATTTATCTTATTCTTTTTCCATGCCTGGCAGGGGAATGAGACAGTTGAGACAGCTGATAAAACACCTCTTCCTCTCCGCTTCATCGCTCTTCACCAGAGGGAGATTCATGACTTGATCCCAGAGCTAATTACTAAGTATTTAATGTGCCACTGCTCTCTCTCCATCTCGGCCCATTAAAAGAGTATGAAACGTTTGTAATTAGGATACACGGGTGGGGAAAGCCCAACCGCAGGTTTCAAGACATGCCTGTCATGTAGAGTTTCAAAAGATTTGCCTTTTGAACCATTCTCTGAGAGGATACCTTGAGTGATGCAGAACAAACCAAAACCAAGACACACCTTAACCCGACAGCTCTTAAAACAACCATCTCAAAAGCACGGGTTTTCTTCTTGCTAGCTGCAGCAGCACCCTTGTCTATGTGTCTGTGCTGAGACATTCATTCTAGCAGTACTAGCTCTATAGCTCTCACTGACTGGCACGCCGATCAGCATGGTCAAGCCCACCACAAAAGGTAACCCGAGCCCAAATACCCCTTTTTAAGAAACTGTAAAAATAAAACATGGGGGTCCGGGAGGAATGCTGTCAGTCTTCAGATAAGGGCCTTTTGAAAAGGAACCCATCGCTCAGCCAGCCACTCTGACAGACAGCAGGCCAGTACATAAATCATCTGCTCTGCTGTGGCAGTCCAGCGGCACAGCCAGAGTTTGGACTGGACCCATTACGGCTGCATTGTCCTGGCTACCTCGCAGTTCGCATGACGCTCTGCTAACCTTGCACATGAGAAGGCCAAGATACAGTAATACCATCAATGCATTTAGCATGGAATGGCTTCCGTGGTTTTCATGCCCATTAGCTACTACAGTAGATTCCTTACATTTTTCATAAGCAAAATAGGCCACATGCAACAGGCTAGCCAAGAAGAAAACACATAACAGAAAGTGCAGATATTCTGGTGAGAGGGAGAATACATACTCTCTGTGCACGGGACTCCCGGTTCCCATACAGTTGTAAGTTCTATCAAATGCAGGGGAAAGATGGATGCGGGCATGCAAGATATAGAACCATGTTAGAGACAGGGTAGAGATAGAACCATGTTAGAGAGGGTAGAGGTAGAACCATGTTAGACATAGGGTAGAGATAGAACCATGTTAGAGACAGGGTAGAGATAGAACTTATGTTAGAGACAGGGTAGAGATAGAACCATGTTAGAGACAGGGTAGAGATAGAACCATGTTAGAGAGGGTAGAGGTAGAACCATGTTAGACATAGGGTAGAGATAGAACCATGTTAGAGACAGGGTAGAGATAGAACTTATGTTAGAGACAGGGTAGAGATAGAACCATGTTAGAGACAGGGTAGAGATAGAACCATGTTAGAGAGGGTAGAGGTAGAACCATGTTAGACATAGGGTAGAGATAGAACCATGTTAGATATAGAACCATGTTAGAGACAGGGTAGAGATTGAACCATGTTAGAGAGGGTAGAGGTAGAACCATGTTAAACATAGGGTAGAGATAGAACCATGTTAGAGATAGAACCATGTTAGAGACAGGGTAGAGATAGAACCATGTTAGAGAGGGTAGAGGTAGAACCATGTTAGACATAGGGTAGAGATAGAACCATGTTAGAGGGGGTAGAGGTAGAACCATGTTAGACATAGGGTAGAGATAGAACCATGTTAGATATAAAACCATGTTAGAGACAGGGTAGAGATAGAACCATGTTAGAGAGGGTAGAGGTAGAACCATGTTAGACATAGGGTAGAGATAGAACCATGTTAGAGATAGGGTAGAGATAGAACCATGTTAGAGATAGGGTAGAGATAGAACCATGTTAGAGATAGAGTAGAGATAAAACCATGTTAGAGATAGGGTAGAGATAGAACCATGTTAGAGATAGGGTAGAGATAGAACCATGTTAGAGATAGAGTAGAGGTAGAACCATGTTAGACATAGGGTAGAGATAGAACCATGTTAGAGATATGATAGAGATAGAACCATGTTAGAGATAGAACCATGTTAGAGATAGAGTAGAGATATAACAATGTTAGATACAGGGTAGAGATAGAACCATGTTAGAGATAGAACAATGTTAGAGATAGAGTAGAGATATAACAATGTTAGAGACAGGGTAGAGATAGAACCATGTTAGAGATAGGGTTGAGATATAACCATGTTAGAGATAGGGTTGAGATAGAACCATGTTAGAGATAGAGTAGAGATATAACAATGTTAGAGAAAGGGTAGAGATAGAACCATGTTAGAGAAAGGGTAGAGATAGAACCATGTTAGAGATAGAACAATGGAAGAGATAGGGTTGAGATATAACCATGTTAGAGATAGGGTTGAGATAGAACCATGTTAGAGAAAGGGTTGAGATAGAACCATGTTCGAGATAGGGTAGAGATAGAACCATGTTAGAGATAGGGTTGAGATAGAACCATGTTAGAGATAGAGTAGAGATATAACAATGTTAGAGAAAGGGTAGAGATAGAACAATGTTAGAGATAGAGTAGAGATATAACAATGTTAGAGATAGGTTTGAGATAGAACCATGTTAGAGATAGGGTTGAGATATAACCATGTTAGAGACAGGGTAGAGATAGAACCATGTTAGAGATAGAGTAGAGATATAACAATGTTAGAGAAAGGGTAGAGATAGAACCATGTTAGAGATAGAGTAGAGATATAACAATGTTAGAGATAGGGTTGAGATAGAACCATGTTAGAGATAGAGTAGAGATATAACAATGTTAGAGAAAGGGTAGAGATAGAACCATTTTAGAGAAAGGGTAGAGATAGAACAATGTTAGAGATAGGGTTGAGATAGAACCATGTTAGAGATAGAACAATGTTAGAGAAAGGGTAGAGATAGAACCATGTTAGAGAAAGGGTAGAGATAGAACAATGTTAGAGATAGGGTTGATATAGAACCATGTTAGAGAAAGGGTAGAGATAGAACCATGTTAGAGATAGAACAATGGAAGAGATAGGGTTGAGATAGAACCATGTTAGAGAAAGGGTAGAGATAGAACCATGTTAGAGAAAGGGTAGAGATAGAACCATGTTAGAGAAAGGGTAGAGATAGAACCATGTTAGAGATAGAACAATGGAAGAGATAGGGTTGAGATAGAACCATGTTAGAGAAAGGGTAGAGATAGAACCATGTTAGAGAAAGGGTAGAGATAGAACAATGTTAGAGATAGGGTTGATATAGAACCATGTTAGAGAAAGGGTAGAGATAGAACCATGTTAGACATAGGGTAGAGATAGAACCATGTTAGAGATAGGGTAGAGATAGAACCATGTTAGAGATAGGGTAGAGATAGAACCATGTTAGAGATAGAGTAGAGATAAAACCATGTTAGAGATAGGGTAGAGATAGAACCATGTTAGAGATAGGGTAGAGATAGAACCATGTTAGAGATAGAGTAGAGGTAGAACCATGTTAGACATAGGGTAGAGATAGAACCATGTTAGAGATAGAACCATGTTAGAGATAGAGTAGAGATATAACAATGTTAGATACAGGGTAGAGATAGAACCATGTTAGAGATAGAACAATGTTAGAGATAGAGTAGAGATATTACAATGTTAGAGACAGGGTAGAGATAGAACCATGTTAGAGATAGGGTTGAGATAGAACCATGTTAGAGATAGAGTAGAGATATAACAATGTTAGAGAAAGGGTAGAGATAGAACCATGTTAGAGATAGAGTAGAGATATAACCATGTTAGAGATAGGGTTGAGATAGAACCATGTTAGAGATAGAGTAGAGATATAACAATGTTAGAGAAAGGGTAGAGATAGAACCATGTTAGAGAAAGGGTAGAGATAGAACCATGTTAGAGATAGAACAATGGAAGAGATAGGGTTGAGATATAACCATGTTAGAGATAGGGTTGAGATAGAACCATGTTAGAGAAAGGGTTGAGATAGAACCATGTTCGAGATAGGGTAGAGATAGAACCATGTTAGAGATAGGGTTGAGATAGAACCATGTTAGAGATAGAGTAGAGATATAACAATGTTAGAGAAAGGGTAGAGATAGAACAATGTTAGAGATAGAGTAGAGATATAACAATGTTAGAGATAGGTTTGAGATAGAACCATGTTAGAGATAGGGTTGAGATATAACCATGTTAGAGACAGGGTAGAGATAGAACCATGTTAGAGATAGAGTAGAGATATAACAATGTTAGAGAAAGGGTAGAGATAGAACCATGTTAGAGATAGAGTAGAGATATAACAATGTTAGAGATAGGGTTGAGATAGAACCATGTTAGAGATAGAGTAGAGATATAACAATGTTAGAGAAGGGGTAGAGATAGAACCATTTTAGAGAAAGGGTAGAGATAGAACAATGTTAGAGATAGGGTTGAGATAGAACCATGTTAGAGATAGAACAATGTTAGAGAAAGGGTAGAGATAGAACCATGTTAGAGAAAGGGTAGAGATAGAACAATGTTAGAGATAGGGTTGATATAGAACCATGTTAGAGAAAGGGTAGAGATAGAACCATGTTAGAGATAGAACAATGGAAGAGATAGGGTTGAGATAGAACCATGTTAGAGAAAGGGTAGAGATAGAACCATGTTAGAGAAAGGGTAGAGATAGAACCATGTTAGAGAAAGGGTAGAGATAGAACCATGTTAGAGATAGAACAATGGAAGAGATAGGGTTGAGATAGAACCATGTTAGAGAAAGGGTAGAGATAGAACCATGTTAGAGATAGAACAATGTTAGAGAAAGGGTAGAGATAGAACCATGTTAGAGAAAGGATAGAGATAGAACAATGTTAGAGATAGGGTTGATATAGAACCATGTTAGAGAAAGGGTAGAGATAGAACCATGTTAGAGATAGAACAATGGAAGAGATAGGGTTGAGATATAACCATGTTAGAGATAGGGTTGAGATAGAACCATGTTAGAGAAAGGGTAGAGATAGAACCATGTTAGAGAAAGGGTAGAGATAGAACCATGTTAGAGAAAGGGTAGAGATAGAACCATGTTAGAGATAGAACAATGGAAGAGATAGGGTTGAGATAGAACCACGTTAGAGAAAGGGTAGAGATAGAACCATGTTAGAGATAGAACCATGTTCGAGATAGGGTAGAGATAGAACCATATTAGAGATAGGGGTGGCAGGATAGCCTAGTGGTTAGAGTGTTGGACTAGTAACCGAAAGGTTATCACAAAACATTTCATAGTCTATCAATCTAAAGACTTTACATTAATTTTAATGTAAACATTTCCAAAAATGTACACTCCTTTCATTGGTTCACTGAATAAGACTAATCCTGTTGTACTGTTGATGTGATAGGACCTCACTCAGATAGTCTGTCTTATCATTGTGATCAAATCTTGGTGTTACATCCACCATACTGTCTATCTACAGCCTACCACATTAACCATGTCTGTCTACAGTCTACCACATCCTCCATAATGTCTGTCTACAGCCTACCGCATCCACCATACTGTCTGTCTACAGCCTACCGCATCCACCATACTGTCTGTCTACAGTCTACCACATCCACCATACTGTCTGTCTACAGCCTACCGCATCCACCATACTGTCTGTCTACAGTCTACCACATCCACCATACTGTCTGTCTACAGCCTACCGCATCCACCATACTGTCTGTCTACAGCCTACCGCATCCACCATACTGTCTGTCTACAGCCTACCACATCCACCATAATGTCTGTCTACAACCTACCACATCCACCATACCGTCTGTCTATAGCCTACCACATCCACCATAATGTCTGTCAACAGTCTACCACATCCACCATGCGATCTGTCTACAGTCTACCACATCCACCATGCGGTCTGTCTACAGTCTACCACATCCACCATGCGGTCTGTCTACAGTCTACCACATCCACCATGCGGTCTGCCTACAGTCTACCACATCCACCATGCAGTCTGTCAACAGTCTACCACATCCACCATGCGGTCTGTCTACAGTCTACCACATCCACCATGCGGTCTGTCTACAGTCTACCACATCCACCATGCGGTCTGTCTACAGTCTACCACATCCACCATGCGGTCTGTCTACAGTCTACCACATCCACCTTAATGTCTGTCAATTGTCTGTCAATAGTCTACCACATCCACCATGCGATCTGTCTACAGTCTACCACATCCACCATGTGGTCTGTCTACAGTCTACCACATCCACCATGCGGTCTGTCTACAGTCTACCACATCCACCATGCGGTCTGTCTACAGTCTACCACATCCACCATGCGGTCTGTCTACAGTCTACCACATCCACCATAATGTCTGTCTACAGTCTACCACATCCACCATGCGGTCTGTCTACAGTCTACCACATCCACCATGTGGTCTGTCTACAGTCTACCACATCCACCATGCGGTCTGTCTACAGTCTACCACATCCACCATGCGGTCTGTCTACAGTCTACCACATCCACCATGCGGTCTGTCTACAGTCTACCACATCCACCATAATGTCTGTCTACAGTCTACCACATCCACCATGCGGTCTGTCTACAGTCTACCACATCCACCATAATGTCTGTCTACAGTCTACCACATCCAACATACTGTCTGTCTACAGCTCAAACACTTTCTCCCTGACTTCCATACTTCATGCAGGACAATTTTATTGTTCCAAACTTTAAATGTATAATGGGGAAACATTGCTCTTCATCATTTCTATCTAACTGAACTTTACAGGAATTAATACCTAGAATAAATACATGGCCTAAATGCGGAGAATATTCCAGAAAGAAATGCCTCTCCTTACCAGCTTGTCAGACCTTGGAGCACCATCATCTGCTTCTTTTCTATCCTTTTTCTTACGGAAGATTTCCTCAAGCTGGTTAGAAGACAGAAGATGTTCCGATGTTATTCAGACTTCCTTCACTAACCAAAGGAACTATCCTTCTCATTTAACCTTAAGACAATTACATACCACCAAGAACTCCCGTTTGTCCACCATTTTGTTTCCATCTGCATCAAACATGTTGAAAGCTATCTTAAAGCCAGCATGAGGTTCTGGGAAAGGACCGAGAAAAGAGATAAGACAAGAAACCACGTTCAAACGAACATCTTACGTATGTTTTCTTTTTTAAATAAAATATCTAATCAAACATACTTACTTGTTAAAATGCAGAGCAGGAATAGATACTCTGTGTAACCGATGATGCCTGGAAACAAAAATACAAATGTTTGGCTTTAATCTTGACTGTCATAAATGTATATAGAAAGTTCATAAAATAATTGAACATTAGTCTAGCAGTTTACTTGAGTTATATAGAGTTTTTCAAAGTCCTGCCCTAACTCTTCACATGCATGAAACACCCCACGAAACAGTGCAACACCTTTAGACAACAGCTAATCTTCTCTTTCATATTGATAACATCTTAGAAAGGTGCCTCTTAATTCATGGTTGGTGTTCTCATCACACAAACAGAGGCTTTACAACGTAAGTGACCTATCTGGACACAACCCCAAACAAAATGAAGCCCCAGTGCTGGCTTCGGTGCGTCCTCTGTTTGGATAACAAGGTTTAAAACATTCTCCAGTGATCTGTCACTGATTGTGGATGCCTGATTCAGCTTCCTTCCTTTTTGTGTTCTAGAACTCCCTTTGTTGTGTGACTGCGAGAAGAAGAGAAGAGTAACTGTCAGGGTCCATCTCAGTAGACTGAGGAGGGTTGTCTTGCTGCCTCTGAAAGCATTCCCAAGCGTTTGTTTGCAGGAGAAGACAGTGACTAAAGCACAGACAGCTCTGGGTGTTATGGGAAAGGGATTCAGGTATGGCCTTTGCTCCAGGGAGATTTCCCCCCAAAAAAGGAAAAAATACTATGAATGGACTATGGTAGTGCATCCAATAAAATCCTCTTTCTTTATATTTCTGATACTCCTTGTCATATAAAAGTTCTGCAGATATATGATGTTTGTCTGCGTTTGGATAGTTGAATGCGGTCGGGAAGTACTGGATGCCAATAATGAGTTTCTGTTGAAAAGTCCCAATGAAATGGTGCATCCCAACAGTCACTGATCTGCTCGAGAACTTCTCTGTTGAAAATGTATAGGGCCTTAAAATGACTAAAGTTCTCTGACTTTTTAAGGGTTAAATAGGTTGGAGAGAAAAAATCTTTAAGATTCCAGCCATGTCTCACCAATAACACACGCACCTTCACTCAGGGAGAGAGAAACCTTCCCTCCCCTCTCCAACCCTCCCCTTCCCTCCCCAATCCCCAACCCTTCCAACCTCTGAGCTCAAGAAGATGTTGTCAGACAATAGAAATAATTCCTCAGAAACACTTCGTATAGAGTGGCAGAACCGGAGATGTAATCCTACTCCATTCTTAGGATTCATCATGTCCATGGTGATCAGGAGGCAGCCAGTGGGACGTGTCTCAACAGAACCTGGTTCAAACAGCACCTCTCATTCTCAAAGCAAGGCTTTGTTCGCTGATCAATCCAATCCTTTTTTTCTCTGCAAAACCGCCATGTTTAACAGCAGGATTAAAAGCCCCAGATCCCAGCGTTGGCACTTAGCTAAAGCAACAGAGGAGAGAGCAGGGAGAACTTATACACCAAACACAGGGTTTGAAACGCAGGGAGTGATGTTCACTTCTTCAGTACAGGGATTTAGTTTATTATAACTGGTAACGGTATCGCTAATCAATGGTGCATCCTATATAGGGTAGATTTCCTTCACCCTCGTATCTAAGGTTACCTGAGAGCAAATGACAACATCACTGATTGATGGAAAGATAAGATGGTGTTTACTGCCTGTACTCTGTTCTCGATTGATTTGGTATATGGAACCTGCAAACATACCACTGGCCATATTCTTGATGATAGAGAGAGTTAAGGAGTCTTACCTCGGTGACGTAGGTTCCTGAATAAATTGGATGATCCTTTAAAAACAGGAGGGGTGTCTGCCAGCATCTGTTCCAACTCCTTCAACGATGGAAGAAAATCACAGTGTATACTCTTTGAAGAATCAGTACACAAACATGAATAATTCATTATTATACACTGAGTGTAAGATTAGGAACACCCTTTTCCATGGTAGATGAAGGGGAGGTGACACTATGAAGAATAATTTTTAAGCCTTGAGACAATTGAGACATGGATTGTGAATGTGCCATTCAAAGGGTGAATGGGCAAGACAAAAGATTGAAGTGCCTTTGAACGGGGTATGGTAGTAGGTGACAGGTGCACCGGTTTGTGTCAAGAACTGCAACGCTGCTGGGTTTTTCACGCTCAACAGTTTCCTGTGTGTATCAAGAATGGTCCACCACCCAAAGGACATCCAGCCAACTTGACACAACTGTGGGAAGCATTGAAGTCAACCTGGGCCAGCATCCCTGTGTAACGCTTTCGACACCTTGTAGATTCCATGCCCAACAAATTGAGGCTGTTTGGAGGGCAAAAGGGGGTGCAACTCAATATTAGGAAGGTGTTCCTAATTTTTTGTACACTCAGTGTACATCAATTATTCTCTTAGAAGAGAAAAGCAGGGATCTATTTCAAATACATTTTCACACTTGTCAATGCATGCAGTGTTGTAATCACAAACCTCCCACCTGTTTTGTTAGAGACTTCCAAATCCTCTTTTCTAAAAAGAAAAAAGAAAGTATTGTTCAGAATAAATTAACTGATCAGTATTATTCATGGTGAAAAAAATTACAATTATTCGCACAATATGCTATGAACAAGCCTATAATGTACTTTATGGTGTAAAAAACAAGTGGCTATGTGTAAGAAAGGACAGCTGGACTCAGGGCTGTACTGAAACATGAGTGTCATATCTCCAGGAACGCATTCCAATACCCAATAAAAAGGTCCCTGGCCATAAGATAAGGCGTTGGCTTCATAAAAACACCTGGCTAGGTGATTCACATGGCCCTACCACCCCAGAGGGATGATAACAGTGACAATAACTTTAAGGTCTGTTTCTGATGGAGGAAGCAGTTATGATGACCCTTTGCTTTGTAGAGCTCTCCCACCAAACGGAGGTGTCTGGGTGGACAAGCAAATATAAGACGAAGGAGAAATCCTCAATTTGTGCATTTAATCCCCTGAAAAGTTCATTCACATTCACACCAAGGCCTGAAATGTATAAAGATTAGAGTGACCCAGGGTTTTCATAGCACAGTGTTCCAGTAAAAATACACTGAACAAAAATATAAATGCAACATATGTTGGTCCCATGTTTTATGACCTCAAATAAAATTTCCCAGACATTTTTCATACGAACAAAAAGCTTATTTCTGTGCAAAAATGTGTTTACATCCCTGTTAGTGAGCATTTCACCTTTGCCAAAATAATCCACCTGACAGGATTGGCATATCAAGAAGCTGATTAAACAGCATGATCAAAATGTGCAGTTTTGTCACACAGCACAATGCCACAGATGCCACAGATTGGCAATGCCAAAGATGACTCAAGTTTTTAGGGAGCGTGCAATTGGCATGCTGACAGCAGGAATGTCGACCAAAGCTGTTTCCAGATCATTTAATGTTATTTTCTCTACCATAAGCCACCTCCAACGTCATTTTAGAGAATTTGGCAGTACGTCCAACCAGCCTCACAACCGCAGACCACGTGTAACCACGCCAGTCCAGAATCTCCACATCTGGCTTCTTCACCTGTGAGATCGTCGGAGACCAGCCTACCGGAGCTGATGAGCTGATGAAACTGAGGAGTGTTTCTGTCGTTTTGTGGAGAAAAACTCATTCTGATTGGCTGGGCCTGGCTCCCAATAATGACTGCGCCCCTGCCCAGTCATGTCAAATCCATAGATTAGGGCCTAATGAATGTATTTCAATTGACTGATTTCCTTATTTGAATTGTAACTCAGAAATTGTAACTTGCGTATATATATTTGTTCATCAGAAGATCTTTGCGGTTTTGACTAAAATGTTGATGAAAAAACCCTGAGAAAACTATGTGTAAGCAATGCTAGCTATGTCCTGTAAAACAGACACATCAACACAGACTATGAACTCTTTCATTAGACATACATCAGTCTCTAACAATGGGGACCAGAGTTATACTGGTGCCTTTCCCAACAGACATTTTAGCCTCAGTATAGGAATACATTGGGTCAGGGCTTATTTGGCTGGCTGGCTGGCTGGCTGGCTGGCTGGCTCATTCTTTGAAGAGAGAAAATCATTAAAATCACTAGAAAAGAGTGACCATTTACCTTGGCAGAATTAAAACCAACACTGTTCTAAGCAAACAGGCAATTTCTCTGAAATACCTGAGATGCTCCTTTTTGTCATGGGAACAAGTTTGAAACCACCCACATAGGCTCACACAGTACCATATACAGTGCCTTTAGAAAGTATTCATACCCCTTGACTTATTCCACCTTTTGTTGTGTTACAGCCTGACATCAAAGTGGATTAAATAGATGTTTTTCTCTCACACATCTACACACAATACCCCATACTGACAAAGATTTTTTTGCAAATTTATTGACAATGAAACACAGAAATATCTCATTTACAAACGTATTTACGCCCCTGAGTCAAAACTTTTTAGAAGCACCTTTGGCTGTGATTACAGTTGTGAGTCTTTCTGGGTAAGTCTCTAAGAGCTTTGTACAGCTGGATTGAACAAAATGTGCCTATTATTATTTTTTAAATTCTTCAATCGTCAAGTTGATTGTTGATCATTGCTAGACAGCCATTTTCAAGTCCTGCCATAGATTTTCAAGCCAATTTAAATCCAAACTATAACTACGCCACTCAGGAACATTCAATATCATCTTGGTAAGCAACTCCGGTGTATATTTGGCCTTGTGTTTTAGGTTATTGTCCTGCTGAAAGCTGAATTTGTCTCTGTGTCTGTTGGAAAGCAGACTGAAGCCACTGTAGGTTACCATAATACCACATAGGTTACCACAATGCCACATAGGTTACCACAATACCACATAGTCTACCACAATACCACATAGGTTACCATAATACCACATAGGTTACCACAATACCACATAGGTTACCACAATACCACATAGGTTACCACAATACCACATAGATTACCACAATACCACATAGGTTACCATAATACCACATAGGTTACCACAATACCACATAGGTTACCACAATACCACATAGGTTACCATAATACCACATAGGTTACCACAATACCACATAATTTACCATAATACCACATAGGTTAACATAATACCACATAGGTTACCACAATACCACATAGGTTACCATAATACCATATAGGTTACCACAATACCACATAGGTTACCACAATACCACATAGGTTACCACAATACCACATAGGTTACCACAATACCACATAGGTTACCACAATACCACATAGGTTACCATAATACCACATAGGTTACCACAATACCACATAGGTTACCACAATACCACATAGGCTACCACAATACCATACCGGCTACCACAATACCATATAGGTTACCACAATACCACATAGGTTACCACAATACCATATAGGTTACCACAATACCACATAGGTTACCACAATACCACATAGGTTACCACAATACCATATAGGTTACCACAATACCACATAGGTTACCACAACACCATATAGGTTACCACAACACCATATAGGTTACCACAACACCATATAGGTTACCACACCCCCATATAGGTTACCACAATACCACATAGGTTACCACAACACCATATAGGTTACCACAACACCATATAGGTTACCACAACACCATATAGGTTACCACAATACCATATAGGTTACCACAATACCACATAGGTTACCACATAAGTTACCACAACACCATATAGCTTACCACAACACCATATAGGTTACCACAACACCATATAGGTTACCACAACACCATATAGGTTACCACAATACCACATAGGTTACCACATAGGTTACCACAACACCATATAGCTTACCACAACACCATATAGGTTACCACAACACCATATAGGTTACCACAACACCATATAGGTTACCACAACACCATATAGGTTACCACAATACCATATAGGTTACCATAATACCACATAGGTTACCACAACACCATACAGGTTACCACAATACCATATAGGTTACCACAATACCATATAGGTTACCACAACACCATATAGGTTACCACAACACCATACAGGTTACCACAATACCATATAGGTTACCACAACACCATATAGGTTACCATAATACCATATAGGTTACCACAATACCATATAGGTTACCACAATACCATATAGGTTACCACAATACCATATAGGTTACCACAATACCATATAGGTTACCACAATACCATATAGGTTACCACAATACCATATAGGTTACCACAACACCATATAGGTTACCACAATACCATATAGGTTACCACAATACCATATAGGTTACCACAATACCATATAGGTTACCACAATACCATATAGGTTACCACAATACCATATAGGTTACCACAACACCATATAGGTTACCATAATACCACATAGGTTACCACAACACCATATAGGTTACCACAATACCATATAGGTTACCACAATACCATATAGGTTACCACAATACCATATAGGTTACCATAATACCATATAGGTTACCACAATACCATATAGGTTACCACAATACCATATAGGTTACCACAATACCATATAGGTTACCACAATACCATACAGGTTACCACAACACCATATAGGTTACCACAATACCATACAGGTTACCACAACACCATATAGGTTACCACAATACCATATAGGTTACCACAATACCATATAGGTTACCATAATACCATATAGGTTACCACAATACCATATAGGTTACCACAATACCATATAGGTTACCACAATACCATATAGGTTACCACAATACCATATAGGTTACCACAACACCATATAGTTTACCATAATACCATATAGGTTACCACAATACCATATAGGTTACCATAATACCATATAGGTTACCACAATACCATACAGGCTACCACAATACCATATAGGTTACCACAATACCATACAGGCTACCACAATACCATACAGGTTACCACAATACCATACAGGCTCCCACAATTTTAGAAAACGGGATTCTGGCGATATCATTTTAATTGAACAGCAACGCAAAGCAGAAGGTATTTTCATATGAAATACTGTATGTAAATGATGACAATATTCTGTGATATATAATTGCCCTATATCCCAGACTTTTCCAAACATCCTCAGTCAGGGAAAAAACTTATCTTATTTTACAACCACAGCATAAAACCATAAAACGTCATTATCCCTATTTCGTAACACATTAGCCATCAGAGAGAGTGAGGAGAGAAGGCTGACGCAATGTGTGCTATTCACATTAGTGCTCCATTTATACCCCTCGTTACATGCCAGGGAAACCAAGACACACCACATCAACAGGCCCCAGAATACAGGGCTATCTCCCAAATGGCACCCTATTCCCTACACAGTGCACCTATCCCTATGGAATAGGGTGCCATTTGGGAAGGAGACAAGATCTTTATTCAATCCCAATACTGTGAGTTTATATCTGATAATTTAGCATGTGTTTAACAGCTTCTAATGTAGTGACTAAAATCATCATGATTGACAGACATCATGAATGTCTATCACTTGAGACATGCTGTTTTGTCTCCGTCTGTCTGCTTTTCTGTCCGTCGGAGTTTGTTGCTACAGAAATGAGACGTAACAGTGGTGCTGCTAGTAAAGATCTGTATCTACTTGACTCCGAGCCAATCACACAGTTATTTTTATGTCACTCACAAGGCCTTTACATAAAGAGTGTTGGTGTGAGTGTCCAGCAAACAACATTGGCACCTCGGACTCTACCATCATCATCTGTACAGTACAGAATAGAACTGCTGAAGATTGTTATTTAATCAGCACCATATGTCAACATCTTAGTTTGATGACTATTTATCGACTATATGAGGAGAAGCAACAAGTGGTGGGTGTTTGAGATGTGTGTGTGTGTGTGTGTGTGTGTGTGTGTGTGTGTGTGTGTGTGTGTGTGTGTGTGTGTGTGTGTGTGTGTGTGCGTGCGTGCGTGCGTGCGTGCGTGCGTGCGTGCGTGCGTGCGTGCGTGCGTGCGTGCGTGCGTGCGTGTTGGTTAGTACTCACTCTTAGGCTCACCCATGGTGACAGACTCAATGAAGTTCAGTGGGGTCATATATAGCTGTCCCTCATATTCCACTGAGCTGAACAACCGAAACCTGGCCTCATGGGACGACATGTACACATCCCCATCATCAAGATTAAATGTCTTGGCCTGAAACAAAACACACACATACACACACACACACGCACACATATATATATCCAAAATAATTTAACGTTTTTAAGCAAAGTGTGAAAAAAGTTTCAATTAATAGTTTTAAAAACAACATGTTTTTTCATTGGCAAACATTAGTGTAAGAACACATTCTCATTACAGCATTGGAGAATAGTTACAGGGGACATGAGCCAATTTGAAGAGCCCATGAGCTAAAAACTAGAACCCATGTTTTACTTCAAAAAATGGGCACCATGTTTTGTCAGGCGTGCACCAGATAACGTTCCTACAAATGTTTAGAAAACAGCGATATCAGGAGGCAGGCCTGCCTGGCCTGGCCTGGCCTGGCGAGGACAGAGTGGACGTCTCTCTCTGGTGGCAGAGTGCCAGGCCCACTGGGCACACAGCAAACACCTCAGGGAATGTGTGCCCCCCTTCTTCCCCGCCCTCTCCCCTGCCCCCACACCCCTCCCCCTCTGGGTAAACCCCCACCATCAAATGTCAGCCCCTCCGCCAAGTCCCCGTGTCCAGTTTCCTACGTTCCTGGATTCCTGTGTCTCAAACCCCCAGTCAAGGTTACATCAAGCCACGTCCCGTCACCACCACTCCCACCCTCACCACCCTAGAGTTAGATAAGAGGGTGGGGACAAAGGCTATGCCCCAAATGGCACCCCATTCCCTAGAGCCTGGTCAAAAATAGTGCACTATATAGGGAATAGGGTGCAATTTGGGAAGTATTAAAAAAGGAACACAATGTAAAAGGAGAGTTGCAAACTAGACCGCGGTCAGTGACTTCAGCACGGTTTACTGATCCAACAGTCTAATGAAGGCTTTACAGCAATGATCCCACAGATCATCCTAAAACAAACCTGCCAACTAAACAGAGGGAGTGAGAGCAACGCATCACTGGGCCTTATTGGTTTCCACTATTATTATTGTCACTGCCTGTCTGTTTGCCTGTACGTGTCCAAGTCTTCTCACTCTATGTAAATAGCCCTATACAAGCATATTATGACGAGGAAGACTGCCTCCACCTATTCTCACATAGCAATCATGGCACAAAAAGATTTAAAAAAGAGAGAGAATTTAAATTGTTATAAGAGGTCTTAATATGTATTTTATATTTATGTAACGTAATTGTAATCTATATTCACGAAATAGACCAGTACAAAACATTTCAGCACCCCATGTCATGGACAGCGCCCTTGTTATAATGGGGCAAATAGTCACATTGGTCCATTTCAATTAAATGGCCACGTGTGTTTCTGTCTACACAATACATCCCTGTTTGATCGTTTTTTATTTATGCCATGGGTTTTTTACTATCACGGAACGTCAACCTTGAATCTTACCCGAAAATAATAGTATTTTCAGCTCTGCCTCGCGTTGTGAGTTGAGTGGGCATGTTAACGTGTAGCTACAGAGTCACTCACTGGCAGCCTATTGCGTGCATTATTAATATTAGGCTATCTGCTAGGCTATTACATAGACAGATAAATATTATATTTATTATACATGCTTTATATACTAATGCCCCATGCCATGACAAGTAGGCTATACAATACCTTATCTGTAGCAGATACTTCTGGTAATGCGAGAAGTAAACCTTTATCGATTTGGTTTGACAGTGTATTTTGGACATTGTAATAACTCGCGAAACCAGCTCCGGTGGCGATACATACTCCAGTTGCAATACGTTTAAATGTCTTAGTTCTCTTCGGTGTTTGTTTCCAAAATACAAATCTCCCTGAGGAAGATGAGAAATTAGTCGATGTGGAAATAAGTCTACGGAAGGCAGCCATGGCTGATGTTCATTGAAGTGTCATAGCAGAAGATCGCGGCAAGCTGTTCTTTTCCATCGCGAGATAATCCGTGTGACGTTTCACCCCGTTTTACCTGAATGTTTTGCGCTCCAAGTCTTGTAGCGGCTCTCAGTCAAGAATCCAGGTTTCTCTTAGAATTGTTCGGGTTAATATGGCAATGCCTTAAAATAGAGGCATCACATTGCATTGATTATATAGCTCAATACATAGGCTATTGTATGTGTTGTTTCATGTGTAAGTATTTTGATCACGTCACGGTGTTTGTTAGGTTGTGGTAGATGCTCTTGCTGGTTGGTGCAGTGCAAACTGAAGTAGACTAATGAGTGTGAGAATGCGATAGGACTGTCACTATCGTTGCCATAGGTAAGTAGCAAAGTACAATCAATGGCCAACATATTGCAATGTAAGCAATGTAACCAAATACAAATCAAATACAAAACTCCCTCTCTCTCTCTCTCTCTCTCTCTCTCTCTCTCTCTCTCTCTCTCTCTCTCTCTCTCTCTCTCTCTCTCTCTCTCTCTCTCTCTCTCTCTCTCTCTCTCTCTCTCTCTCTCTGTCTGTCTTATTTTATACCTTAGGAAGAAAAAAATCTCTGCCAATGCAAGTCTGAACGATAGCCCCGCCCACTAAAAGTCCCCGTCATTTTGCACCTGCCTCGCGTCTTTAGGCACTGTGTGCGCAATCCTCCAACAGCTAGCCTACCTTACCTGCAGAGCAGTGGTCTTGTGTCTCTCATAGAAAGAGGGGTTGGATACATTGGTAGCTCTCTGTAAAAGGTTCAGACTTGCTACTGTATTTGGTTTTCACATTTTGTCAACCCTTCGTGAGCGGTGGGAACTAGCAGAATTGAACAATATTATCTTAAATCAACTGATGAAGACATCAAGCGGTAGGGTCATAATTTGGAACGAATTACCCAAAGTATACATGTCAAGGGAAAAAGGGACTTATCCGTTTCAGTTCAACAGAGCATTTGCTTAGTAACGGACGCGAACGTAAACATGCAATAGGCAACAGAGTAGTAATCTGGAAACTGTCGACGCGAGAGCGCTCACTCAGGATCTCTCTGTTGAACTTTACTCGCTCCAACTCTGACGAACGGGAGGACTCTGCTGCGATGGCTGCTCTGGGTGAAGTTGGAAGCTTCTTGCACGGCATTGATGGTGTAGGACACGTCGGGTCCCATTTTCTCCTGACGTCTCTTGGAGAGAGTCAAGCGGTACTGCTGGGTCAGGGTGAACACCTCGTACCTGGTGCTGGGGAAAGCCTGTCCCGAAGCGCCACGGCAGATTTAACACTTTTAAAGGGGATTCTCCGGAGAAGGCAGTTATACTGTAGAACTGGATTTCATCTGGAAATACTTCCTGGTGGCACTGTGCAAGGGACAAGAAAGGACCACAGTAGATTCGGTAATTATCAAGTTATTAGTGTGTTATTACAGATCTCATATTACACATTCATATTTTATGGTTAAAAATGTTACCAAATATTTTATCATTATTATATAATACAAGTTATTGTTATAATAATCATAATCATTTTTATTATTATAATTTTTTATTTGTGTAACAAGATCAGTTTCCTACCATAACATCAGTTGCCAATATTAGCCCTAAAGCAATAGTGCAACTGTTATAATTTGTTCAATAATTATCACTAGAAGTAATGTGAAAGTCCCATAGGGAAAATGTGACTATACTCTATCCTAGTGTGTCACAATCTGTGATAGAAGGTTTCTCTGGTGGAAAACACCTGGAACAACGGATTTATTCTTCTCCAGGTATTTTGGAATTCATAAGCATTGCTGTTGGATTGATAAGCATTCGAGGAGTGGACAGTGCTCTCTACCTGGGGATGAATGACAAGGGAGAGCTCTATGGTTCTGTAAGTATTACACTCATTTACTGTCTCTCTGCTGTTTCTGTAGTCCCACCTCTCATTACATATGTGTTGTAGAAGGGTATCTGGGTCTTTTATTGTCCAATATACATTAGAATATACCAGCAGGTGGCATTAATGGGTTTCCTTGACTATTGCTGTCACTCTGCCATAAATGATCCAGTTCTGCACTAGTTATGGTCTTATCATCGTCCACAATAGGGACTGTGAAATGACACACACACAAATATACGCACACACTCTATCATACTCTAACACACAATCTACACACACATTGTTATTTAGTTGTATTGTTTGTATAGCATTGTATTTTACATTTGTGTGACTGTTCTTGTGTATCAGTGTTTTGTTACTTGTCACATTTGATGATTTTGTGTGGACCCCAGGAAGAATAGCTGTTGCTTTGGCAAAAGCTAATGTGCATTCAAATAAACAAAACAAACCAAGCAGCCTTACCACAAATGTATCCTTGCTCTGGTAAGACCATTGATTTATTGTCAACGAATCTGACATCATAATCTGATCTGACTTGGCTTGTACCCTGCAGGAGAAGCTGAGCGCTGAGTGTGTCTTCAGGGAGCAGTTTGAGGAGAACTGGTACAACACATACTCCTCCAACCTCTACAAGCACGGAGACAAAGGGACTCGCTACTTTGTGGCGTTAAACAAGGACGGCACGGCTCGGGATGGAACAAAGTCCAGGCGACACCAGAAGTTCACCCACTTCCTGCCCAGGCCCGTGGACCCTGACCGGGTACCGGAGCTGTACAAGGAGATTCTGGGCCACAGCTGAGACTGGCCTGCACCCACCGTCCCAGATCAGATCAGGAATAGCTGTGTATTGAGCTCTAGTCCCTCCTGCTGTGGGAAGCAGGGATGTGTGCAGGCCAGGCAGTGTGACTGGCGGTGTTAAGACAGTGGAGCCAACCAATCCCTTAGCAGCCCCAGGCCCCAGCCCCAGTCCCAGCCCTACAGCGGCCCCAGCTCCAGCCAGCCAGTAGGGAAGGCCTTCACTGGGGAGAAAGGTACTAGCCAGGGGCCTCCCCTCAGAATGCACGGGCCAGCTCTCAGCGGTGACCAAGACAGTCTAGAATGTCTGACGTTGTCAACATGTACACCAAGGCATGAGGAGGCTATTTGTTCCAGGGGCCAACTGACCCCCGAGAGTAGCTGTCGTGTGGAATAGGAGAGGAACAGGATCAGAGGAAGCGATGCTGATGCAGGAGGGAGGGAGGGTCACTCTTCTGTTTGAGGGCCAATACATTTCAGGAAGTGTTTTTGGACTGAGGATCTAGTTGGAATCATAGAAATAAAACATAGAGATAGAACATAATGATAAAACTGTTCTATTATCTATTGTTAGAATGGCAAAATCTATGGGATTCTATACAGTTAAAGAACCTCGTTTTTTATTTGGGGGGGGCTCTGTTCATTCAAGAAGGATTTTGAAGGAATTCACTTGTTTTTCTTCTCGTTTTACATGTGACTAGATCATGCTGAAAGGAGCAGAAATATATTTGCCACAGATATCATTTCAAAATGTATTATTTATTCATTTCTAGATACATATATTTATGTTATATATTTATTTATTTCAGAATATATTTTTGCAGTTAAATATACAGTACTGTATAGAGAAACCACTAGAAATTATATCTATATATAAATAATATTTCTTTTAATCTGAGGATACCAGTTTTCTCACTTAGCTTGGGCCACATTGGGAGATTGTCTTAAAATAATGTGGGGGGAAAACTGTAATTTGCTGATTTTTTCCCAAAAAGCCCTCTGCTGTACGCATCACATTTAAAGTCTGTGCAGTGTATCCTTATTAAAGTCAGTGAACTAGATTTGTCTTTTTGATATCTGTTTGGAACATTTAGTGATGTATTGTAAATGTTTTAACATTTGGGTTCAGAAACTAAGAGGACCACCCTGTTTATTACCTCTATGGTTTTCTTGATGAACCAACTGACAAAAAAATTATAAAAAATAAACAAGTTTAACTCAGTTTTAAAAGTTCACATTTTCTAAAGAGGCGTAATGCATTGGTGTCTATAGTTTTGTCTTTCGAATTTGGTGAGTTCAAATATATAAACCTATTTACGAGATCATTGTTGTTCTTTTTATGATTGCCATTATGTTGAGAGACAAGAGCGAGGTTCCCATGCATGCATAAAAACTTCAAAGTCACTCTGTGGAACTTGCTCACGTAGCGGCCTCACAATGACATGGCCAGGGCCAAATAAACAATGACCTTTACCGTTGGTCTGTTCAGCGGCTTGGCAGCTGTATAAAACTGGAGGTCAGCGCGATAAGGGCTAAGTAAGCTCTGTTGACAGTTGCAGAATGATAGTCCTGATTAATAGTATTATTGAACAATGAAAGAGAGCCAAGGTGGCCAAGAAATCTCTCCAGCCTCCAGACTGAGTGAAAACCTTTGTGTCCCATTCTTTTTTTTGTAATACCTTATCTTTTTTTTAGTCTGCTGACAGCTTTAACGCAGCAGAACGTGTGTCCACTGAGTTGATGGTTATTTCTTTGTGTGAAATTGTTTCACAGAGAGATTGTTTTACAATATCCATGCAATTTCAGTGATAGCCAAATTATTTTATAGGGGCTTGTCCTCAAAGGAGGAGATATAGCCCTCTTAGTACCTGCATGTCTCTATCCAACTGTATCCAAAACAATATTTGGAATGAAACAGGAATTAGAACGTTATATAAAACATATGATCTTCGGACAATGGCTGAACAGCATATTTATTTAAAAGCCACCATCTTGGTATCTTTGTACAGTTTCCTCAACGGTTGGGAGGATATCTGTGTTGAAGCATGAAAGCTAAAGGCCTGTGATCTCAACATCTCTGTGATGGCAAGCCAACTGCTGTCTTGACATGGGGAGTCTGCTCTGCTGCCAACTCTCAGCCTTGTAGGATATGATGGGACTTTCCCATCAGAACACCTACATAATCAACATCTACCTCTATCTCTTCTCCCCATAATGATATCATGCACCTTGTTCAACTGTGCTCTCTATGTTTATCTGTACATTCCCTGGCTATCTACCCCATAAACACATATTCCCTGGCTATCTACCCCATAAACACATATTCCCTGGCTATCTACCCCATAAACACATATTCCCTGGCTATCTACCCCATAAACACATATTCCCTGGCTATCTACCCCATAAAAACATATTCCCTGGCTATCTACCCCATAAACACATATTCTCTGGCTATCTACCCCATAAACACATATTCCCTGGCTATCTACCCCATAAACACATATTCCCTGGCTATCTACCCCATAAACACATATTCCCTGGCTATCTACCCCATAAACACATATTCCCTGGCTATCTACCCCATAAACACATATTCCCTGGCTATCTACCCCATAAACACATATTCTCTGGCTATCTACCCCATAAACACATATTCCCTGGCTATCTACCCCATAAACACATATTCTCTGGCTATCTACCCCATAAACACATATTCCCTGGCTATCTACCCCATAAACACTTATTCCCTGGCTAGCTACCCCATAAACATGTATTCCCTGGCTATCTACCCCATAAACACGCATTCCCTGGCTATCTACCCCATAAACACTTATTCCCTGGCTATCTACCCCATAAACACTTATTCCCTAGCTATCTACCCCATAAACATGTATTCCCGGCTATCTACCCCATAAACATGTATTCCCTGGCTATCTACCCCATAAACACTTATTCCCTGGCAAGCTACCCCATAAACACATATTCCATGGCTATTTACCCCATAAACACGCATTCCCTGGCTATCTACCCCATAAACATGTATTCCCTGGCTATTTACCCCATAAACACTTATTCCCTGGCTAGCTACCCCATAAACACATATTCCCTGGCTATCTACCCCATAAACATGTATTCCCTGGCTATCTACCCCAAAAACACGTACTCCCTGGCTATCTACCCCATAAACACTTATTCCCTGGCTAGCTACCCCATAAACACGTATTCCCTGGCTATCTACCCCATAAACACATATTCCCTGACTATCTACCCCATAAACACGTATTCCCTGGCTATCTACCCCATAAACATGTATTCCCATACTATCTACCCTTTAAACACGTATCCCCTGAATATCTACTCTTTAAACACGTATTCCCTGACTATCTACCCTTTAAACACGTATCCCCTGAATATCTACTCTTTAAACACGTATTCCCATACTATCTACCCTTTAAACACGTATCCCCTGAATATCTACTCTTTAAACACATATTCCCTGACTATCTACCCTTTAAACACATATCCCCTGAATATCTACTCTTTAAACACGTATTCCCATACTATCTACCCTTTAAACACGTATCCCCTGAATATCTACTCTTTAAACACATATTCCCTGACTATCTACCCTTTAAACACATATCCCCTGAATATCTACTCTTTAAACACGTATTCCCATACTATCTACCCTTTAAACACGTATCCCCTGACTATCTACTCTTTAAACACGTATTCCCTGACTATCTACCCTTTAAACACGTATCCCCTGACTATCTACCCTTTAAACACGTATCCCCTGAATATCTACTCTTTAAACACATATTCCCTGACTATCTACCCTTTAAACACGTATTCCCTGACTATCTACCCTTTAAACACCCCTGACTATCTACCCTTTAAACACGTATCCCCTGAATATCTACTCTTTAAACACATATTCCCTGAATATCTACTCTTTGAACACGTATTCCCATACTATCTACCCTTTAAACACATATTCCCTGACTATCTACCCTTTAAACACGTATTCCCTGACTATCTACCCCATAAATACATATTCCCTGACTATCTACCCCATAAATACATATTCCCTGACTATCTACCCTTTAAACACGTATCCCCTGAATATCTACTCTTTAAACACGTATCCCCTGAATATCTACTCTTTAAACACGTATCCCCTGAATATCTACTCTTTAAACACATATTCCCTGACTATCTACCCTTTAAACACATATTCCCTGACTATCTACCCTTTAAAACATATTCCCTGACTATCTACCCTTTAAAACATATTTCCTGACTATCTACCCTTTAAACACATATTCCCTGACTATCTACCCTTTAAAACATATTCCCTGACTATCTACCCTTTAAACACATATTCCCTGACTATCTACCATTTAAAACATATTCCCTGACTATCTACCCCATAAATACATATTCCCTGACTATCTACCCTTTAAACACATATTCCCTGACTATCTACCCTTTAAAACATAATCCCTGACTATCTACCCTTTAAAACATATTCCCTGACTATCTACCCTTTAAACACATATTCCCTGACTATCTACCCTTTAAACACATATTCCCTGACTATCTACCCTTTAAACACATATTCCCTGACTATCTACCCTTTAAACACATATTCCCTGACTATCTACCCTTTAAACACATATTCCCTGACTATCTACCCTTTAAACACATATTCCCTGACTATCTACCCTTTAAACACATATTCCCTGACTATCTACCCTTTAAACACATATTCCCTGACTATCTACCCTTTAAACACGTATTCCCTGACTATCTACCCCATAAATACATATTCTGGGTTTAGATGCATTACTAATTGTTACATATTCGGTTTAAAAAGACAAGGGCAATTTTCTTTCTTCATAGTCCTGGCAATTAAAATATTGCTATTTTAAAACAAAACAGATGCGGAATTGGGAACATTACAGTTATAAAATGTATGTTTAAAAAAAAAATTGTATTCAACAGTGATCATTGAAGTGTGCCGAAATGTCACGACTGGCAGAACCCATTCCTGGGGAGCATCATCACAGGTTGCTTCCATGTGAAAAGGACCGGCTTAGTCTGTGGTTCCCTCTGTTGGATATTACGTTCTGCATGAGAAACCAAAAGATTCAAAGTAACCTAACATTTACAAAGTCTGGCACTTAGCCATTACCTTTCTGGCCATAGAAAAACACTTTGTATTAATGTAAGTGTTCTCCCTTGACATTTTGAGGGTCGTGCCTCTAAACAGGTTTCCACCCTGACTTGTGATACCTGATGCCCAGAAGTGCTCTTTAGCACTTGTTGGACTTATGTTTTGGAGTCACCCTAGCCTTTAGAGAGATACTTTTGTTGCCCCAGCAGGTGGTCTGTGGCTCCTTAGTGAAAACACTTAAACCCCTCATCCATCCCACTCGGGGGCTCTCTCTCACTTAATGGATGCTTCCTGACTTTCATCACCTCCTCAGCCGCAGCCTCAAAGGCCTCTGCAGGAAGCCCAATCAGGTGTGTGTGTGTGTGTGTGTGTGTGTGTGTGTGTGTGTGTGTGTGTGTGTGTGTGTGTGTGTGTGTGTGTGTGTGTGTGTGTGTGTGTGTGTGTGTGTGTGTGTGTGTGTGTGTGTGTGTGTGTGTGTGTGTGTGTGTACGTGTTTAACAATGAAGAGTAAGCAAACAAAAATTTGACCAACTGGGGACATTTTGTTGGTCAAATACTATTTCTAGAGGGTTTAGGGTTAAGGTTAGAATTAGTGTTAGAGTTAGGAGCTAGGGTTAGATTTAGGGTTAGGAGCTAGGGTTAGTTTTAGTTTTAGGGTTAGGAGCTAGGGTTAGGTTTAGGTTTAGGGTTAGAGTTATGGTTATGGTTAGGTTTATGTTTAGGGTTAGGGTTAGGGTTATGGTTTGGGTTTTGGGTTAATGTTAGGGTTATGGTTAGATTTTTGGGTTATTGCACCTTTGACCGGTCTGGAGAAAGTGGTCTGGAGAAAGTGGGAGGACATTAAAACATGCATACCAGATCAATTAGATGATAGATAGGGTTGGGGTTAGGGTAATAGTATGGGTTAGGGTTAGGTTTAGGGTTAGGGTTTAGGTAAAATAGGATTTTGAATGGGATGGAATTGTGTGTCCCAACAAGATTAGCCGTACAAGACTGTGCGTGTGTGTGTGTGTGTGTGTGTGTGTGTGTGTGTGTGTGTGTGTGTGTGTGTGTGTGTGTGTGTGTGTGTGTGTGTGTGTGTGTGTGTGTGTGTGTGTGTGTGTGTGTGTGTGTGTGTGTGTGTGTGTGTGTGTGTGTGTGTGTGTGTGTGTGTGTGTGTGTGTGTGTGTGTGTGTGTGTGTGTGTGAATGAGTCCACGGAGCAGGTATGGAAGTCAGTGATCTTTGTTGCCTTTCTATCTCTGCAGTCAGTCATTCCAGTCAGACAGCGTGTGCAGGTGTTCCCACCGCTCCTCATCCTCTGTCGCCTGTTTGTCAGCTGGGGATATGGGAGGTGAGTTAGCACCAGCATACCTGCCTGCTGGAAATATAGGTAGCTTTGTTGTCTGCCCCAATTATTAGAGAGCATAATTTCTATCTTTAGAAAGGCTGGCCTGATGAACACAGCAGGGGAAGTGCCAAGGGCTTAACTCACCTACTGTTGTAAAGCCATGGTCACTTCTAAGAAGTGGTGTCTGTCTGTCTGTCTGCTTAAGGATGGTGTCTGACTGTCTCTTTGTGTTGTTGAAATCCTACAACTATTGATTTTAGGCTCTTTGGTGTTTGTTGATTCAATAGTAAATTGCCATGCTCACCAAATTATGAGTTACAATGGTGTATGCATGGATTAAGTCTGTGTGCATTGTTTAAGTCTGTGTACATGGCAGTCTACCGACATATTAAGACTAGGATAAAAGTATGCTATTATGCACTTGATATTTTTGTTCCTGAATCCCTTAAACTTTTACTGCAGTGGGCTAAATCAGGGTCCCACAGAGTGGTAGTCTTAAACAAATCTACTTTGAAACAAAAGTATACACCTCACACACATGGTTTTGGGCTTAAAAAAAGAAGACACCTGTACCATGTCAGATATAGAGTTGACATGTATTATGTTTTGAGTTTGCATCCCAATATTACACGTTATACATTACAGAAGACTGAAATATAACAAACTGTTTGATTTTCAGCTGTTTAAAAAAAAAAAGTTTATTAATATGAAAAATATGAATAACATTCCACCCATGAGGCCACTAGGTCATTGGACTGCAGGAAATGTCTTCTCTGGCGAAGTTGCCTTGATTGTATCTACAATAGAAACCAACATACATCCTGGGGACTAGGAAGAAAATCCCCAAAAATAGCAGAAAGAAAGACAAATATTTCATCAACTGAAGATGGTAGACTTATGTGATAACTCATCCAGGAAGATTGGTGTACTAAAGGTTCATCCCACAACACAAGACATCAAGGTATGCAGTAGAGAATGACCATGTTGTTACACTTCCTATATTGGAACTCCTTTTAAGTACAATTGTTTTCTTTTATGTCATAGCTATCCTTGAGGGTTTTGTGGTCTACTTTCTACAAACTGCAATTAGGCTTTTGCATATTTGATTTACTGTCATTTGAGTTCCAGAGATGTCAGCTCCAATGGAAAATATGCTCCTCTGTTTAGATCTCCATGGAAACATCAGGAGAAAAAACTACTTTGCAAAAAATCTCAGAGCACTGCTATTTCCACACCATGCAAATGTTGTCTTTCAATTTGAACATATAGACCTGGAGCAAAGCTTGCAGTTCTGGTCTCCCCAGCAGGTAACTGACACTGTTGTGTCTTAGAGCATTAAATACATTATCTGAGACTGGGAGAAGAACTGGGAGGCCCGAGAAGAAAAACTGTGCTGATACAAAAAACAGACCATATGTGTACCAAATGGCACCCTATTCCCTCTATAGTGTCTTACTGTTGCACCCTATTCCCATATGGTACCCTAATGTTGCACCCTATTCCCTATATAGTACCTGACTGTCGTACCTTATCCCCTATATAGTGCCCTACTGTTGCACCCTATTCCCTATATAGTGCCCTACTGTTGCACCCTATTCCCTATATAGTGCCCTACTGTTGCACCCTATTCTGTATATAGTGCCCTAATGTTGCACCCTTTTCCCTATATAGTACCCTACAGTACCCTACTTTTGACCCTGGTCCATATAGGGAATAGGGTGCTAGGGTACCATTTGGGACATAACAACAGATTGACACCTGGCATCTGCAGCAGCTGCTTGACTCAGATGATACAGTACACAGTAAAACGTCTAGTCACAATAATACCCCATCACTATAAATCCCAAGGAATGACTGCATACACGTCTGGGATTGTTTGAGCTATATGTTAAACAGTATATTCTGTGTTTTAGCTATATGTTATATATGCTGTGTTTTAGCTATACATTATATATTCTGTGTTTTAGATATATGTTATACAGTATATTCTGTGTTTTAGCTATACATTATATATTCTGTGTTTTAGCTATATGTTTTATATTCTGTGCTTTAGCTATATGTTTTATATTCTGTGTTTTAGCTATACCTTATACAGTATATTCTGTGTTTTAGCTATACGTTATATATGCTATGTTTTAGCTATATGTTATGCAGTATTTTCTGTGTTTTAGCTATATGTTTTATATTCTGTGTTTTAGCTATACGTTATATATGCTATGTTTTAGCTATACCTTATACAGTATATTCTGTGAAATACCTATTTTTTCTTACCCACTCTCAACCCACATCTCTGCTTGTCTGATCCCAGTTGTGATCTACAGTTTTTTTAAATCTCGCTGCACCCTCCCCCCCACAACAACCCTTCGTAGCCTTTCCCCACAGTCAGTCCATCTGTCCTCCACCTCAACCCTGCATAGCCTTTCCCCACAGTAAGTGTCCCCCCACACCAAAACCTTTCATACCCCCCCCCCCCCCCCCCCACCACCATTTCCACCTCACATCTGCTGACCAAACCTGTCTTTATGTCCCATGTGGACACCTCGGCCGCCCCTGTGCCCGGCCCATGTGTCCACATTACAAAGCCACAAATTAGGTCTTGACATTTGGGCGCTATAATTGCCCCCTGAAAAGCATGAGGCATCAATTAGGCTCTCAGCACCATGACAGGTTATCCCTACAGGACATAATCGCCCTACCGGACTCCCAGACTGGAGTACCTTGTCAGGGCACACACACACACACTCAGATCCCACTATTATGGCTCTCTCATGCCCCAACGCAAATCATTCACTTAGCTGCAGGGATTTAGAAAAAGAGACATTACTCCACTCAATGATGAATTGTGGGACATAGCTAGCACCTTTTTACCCCAAAACTAAAATGCAATCTGATTGAATGTGGTAGTCAGTATCAGATAAATATTTGTTCAGTACTGTAGTTGGACTTCCGCAATCAGTCTGACACAACCAGTAGTCGATAAGATACATCATCATTATGAATCGATTGATTTGTAATGATAATTTATACATGAGGGTAGAAGAGGGAGTTGGACTGGGGGCTTGGTGGTAGGTCTCTGGGTGCAGCAGTAGTAATAGCTGCATAGATCCCTTAGGGGTGGACTGGCCATAGGGCAATTCTGGCAAATGCCAGATGGGTTGGTTCATCTTTAGCCCAACGGGCCTGTCGAAATGTGGGGTTTTGCACAAAATTATAATTATTTGTCTAATAATGGGGGCCTCAAGGGGGAAAAAATTACCAGTGTGGGGGCCTTGAGTGAAAAAGGGGGCAGGGGTGTTAGAAATGCCCGGGCCAATTTTTGGTCCCAATCCATCCCTGGATCCCTTTGATTCTCTGGCTGTGGAGCTGCCTGACAGTTCTGTCTCCCACAGGGATCACATATTTTAAGGTCACAACAAAGGTCAATTGGTTAATTTCCATAGTTTCCACTTTAAACATTCTTCTGGGTTTTGTAAGTAATTCAATCAGCAGCAACAACACTGGTTAACAGCCCAGCATTACCAACAGTCATTAAGGATGGATGCAGCGCAGCGTACACATCCTGGAGAATTGGTTTAGGATGCAAAACACTCTGCAGGATGCTGAAATTAGACCCATGTAATGATAATGTTTTTTCTAATACTCATGACTTTGACTTGGGGAGCATGCATTGTGGATAGAATGTTTCCTCTTGGGGGGTAAATCTGAGTATAGGCTATGCTTATTCTTTCTTTATATAACAGACACATTACTTCCTGCTTTTCTTTATGAAACTGACACATTAATTCCTGCTTTTCTTTATAAAACAGACACATTACTTCATGCTTTTCTTTATAAAACAGACACATTACTTCATGCCTTTCTTTATAAAACAGGCACATAACTTCATGCTTTTCCTTTTAAAACAGACACATTACTTCCTGATTTTCTTTATAAAACAGACATAACTTCATGCTTTTCTTTTTAAAACTGACACATTACTTCCTGCTTTTCTTTATGAAACTGACACATTACTTCCTGCTTTTCTTTATAAAACAGACACATTACTTCCTGCTTTTCTTTATAAAACTGACACATTACTTCATGCTTTTCTTTATAAAACATACACATTACTTCATGCTTTTCTTTATAAAACAGGCACATAACTTCATGCTTTTCTTTTTAAAACTGACACATTACTTCCTGCTTTTCTTTATAAAACAGACACATTACTTCCTGCTTCGGATAAGTATGAAAACACACATCATACAGACTATTAAAAAAAAATCCATGAAAATAAAGTACTTATAAGATAATTTTGGTATAAGATATCAAAGACTCATTCGCTTCAGGAGTTGATTCTTTAATTAAAGAGAGAGAACACATTCTAATGCTTAGAGGAGTCTGTTCTACTGAAGCAAATGGCCTCACCTATATCTAAAGTCAAGCTTTCACATAAACACATGTATGTATGTATTGATACATCATATGTATGGGCCCAAAATAAACAGTTTCATTGCAAAACCCAATACAAAATATATATTTTTTTTTGTCTATTTGTAAAAGGCATGAGATTAGATAGACTGTACTCTACACTCAATACCTGCTGGTGAAAGTGGAAATGTGCTTTGTTGTTCCTAAGTCAGGCGGAAAATTGCTAACCCATTTGTCATTGTGTGCCAAGATGTGGTCAGTCAATGGATTCCTTCATGACAAGCTTACGGAATCGAATGTTTTTCCACGGCCTCACCCCTTCACACCTGCACCTCCAGGTAAAATAACAAAACGAGGGGAAGACAGAGAGAAAAGAGGGCTTAGAGAGAGGGAGAGAATTAAAGACAGAGGAAGGGGAAAACGATAGGCAATAAGAATTTCCTGTGTAATCCTGCATGTTCATAGCATCCAAACCAATAAATCAGAAAACCACCGATTAATTAATTTTGCCGATGACCACAAACCATTATTATACAGTAGGCTCATGAGGATGGAATTGTATGTTGTTTTCTGCGTTAAAACAGGAATTAGTTGATTTGAGAATAAAATAATTAGATGCACAACTTGTAGTTCTTTTCGTGTTTACTGTGATGGGATGCATTGAGTTTTCAACAAACAACTAGTGATTTGAGGCGGCAGCGTAGCCTAGTGGTTAGAGCATTGGACTAGTAACCGGAAGGTTGCGAGTTCAAACCCCCGAGCTGACAAGGTACAAATCTGTCGTTCTGCCCCTGAACAGGCAGTTAACCAACCCACTGTTCCCAGGCCGTCATTTTTTAAAATAAAGGTAAAATAAAAAATTGACTTGCTAATCCTCTTGGGTGGGTTTATTACTTCAGGGGGGATTCTATGACTTCTATAAAACACACTGTATTCGACATAAAGACATGGATTCTGGAGGAACTTTTCTTCTGAATTTGGATGACAACAATGTGCAAGAGTCTGCAGAAAACAAACAAAGTTACCACAGCAAATGTACAGGTAACTGACAAAATAAAAGAAATAGCAACATAAAGTATATTTATAGGGCGTTGGGCCACCACGGGCCAGGACAGCTTCAATGCACCTTGGCATAGATTCTACAAGTGTCTGGAACGCTATTGGAAGGAAGGCAACACCATTCTTCCACGAGAAATTCCATCATTTGGTGTTTTGTTGAGGCGACACTCTAGAATCTCCCAAAAGTGTTCAGTTGGGTTGATATCTGGCGACTGAGACTGTTTACCTTGTTTTCATGCTCATCAAACCATTCAGTGACCTGCTCGTGCCCTGTGGATGGGGGCATTGTCATCCTATGGGGGTATAGCCATGGTAGCTCAGGAACCACACCTGTGTGGAAGCGCCTGCTTTTAATATACTTTGTATGCTTCATTTATTCATGTGTTTCCTTTATTTTGGCAGTTAACTGTAGCTCTCTCGGTAGAGGATCAATGAAAATAAACTGTTTTTCTACCATTCGTTCTGGCTGCTATTGACCGAATTGGACAGAGAATGAGTAGCTGTCGCTGCTGGGCTCAAAAATGGTTAGAGTCATGTACAAGACAAATTGTTTAAATAATCATCCCCTAGCCACAGTATTGGTATTTTGATTAGTAATGATTTCATCACCAGAATGTAACTCAATCATGCCAAACTTCACAACCACAAGACTCTCTCTGCCTCAAATATCAAAAGGTCATATTAGGGTCATTCTTAACCTGAGTGGCATTTGGGCATGGCCTTTTTATGTATTTGGGTACACCTTCCCATTCTAAATCAACTACAATGGCAGCTTAATGACTTGAGATCATTTTTACCATTATGATAACACTGTTGTGTAAACCAAACAAAAACATGAATGACGTGTAAATATTTGTAATATTACAGTGTTTTTCATGATTGTGAAGGTGAGGGATGGAAATACCACCGTAATTATAGAAAATTCTAAACAGGGTAGTTCGAACTCTGAATGCTGATTGGCTAACAGCCGTGGTATATGAGACCGTATACCACAGGTATGACAAAACATACATTTTTACTGCTCTAATTACATTGGTAACCAGTTTATAATAGCAATAAGGCACAATAAGGTTACCAGTACATAATGTAGTGGGGTTACCAATACCTAATGTAAATGGGGTTAGCAGTACATAATGTAGTGGAGTTACCAGTACCTAATGTAGTGATGTTACAAGTACCTAATGTAGTGATGTTACAAGTACCTAATGTAGTGGTGTTACCAGTACCTAATGTAGTGGTGTTACCAGTACCTAATGTAGTGATGTTACAAGTACCTAATGTAGTGATGTTACAAGTACCTAATGTAGTGGTGTTACCAGTACATAATGTAGTGGTGTTACCAGTACCTAATGTAGTGGTGTTACCAGTACCTAATGCAGTGGTGTTACCAGTACCTAATGTAGTGGTGTTACCAGTAGCTAATGTAATGGTGTTACCAGTACCTAATGTAGTGGGGTTACCAGTACCTAATGTAGTGGGGTTACCAATACCTAATGTAGTGGTGTTACCAGTACCTAATGTAGTGGTGTTAGCAGTACCTAATGTAGTGGGGTTACCAGTACATACTGTAGTGGGGTTACAAGTACCTAATTTAGTGGTGTTACAAGTACCTAATGTAGTGGTGTTACCAGTACCTAATGTAGTGGGGTTACCAGTACCTAATGTAGTGGTGTCACCAGTACCTAATGTAGTGGTGTTACCAGTACATAATGTAGTGGGGTTACCAGTACCTAATGTAGTGGGGTTACCAGTACCTAATGTAGTGGTGTCACCAGTACCTAATGTAGTGGGGTTACCAGTACATAATGTAGTGGGGTTACAAGTACCTAATTTAGTGGTGTTACAAGTACCTAATGTAGTGGTGTTACCAGTACATAATGTAGTGGGGTTACCAGTACCTAACGTAGTGGTGTTACCAGTACCTAATGTAGTGGTGTTAGCAGTACCTAATGTAGTGGTGTTACCAGTACCTAATGTAGTGGGGTTACCAGTACCTAATGTCGTGGTGTTACCAATACCTAATGTAGTGGTGTTACCAGTACCTAATGTAGTGGGGTTACCAGTACCTAATGTAGTGGTGTTACCAATACCTAATGTAGTGGTGTTACCAGTACCTAATGTAGTGGTGTTACCAGTACCTAATGTAGTGGTGTTACCAGTACCTAATGTAGTGGTGTTACCAGTACCTAATGTAGTGGTGTTACCAGTACGTGATATATTGGGGTTAGCAAATATTATTTTTTTTCTCTCTTTTTTTTGTGTGAATTTTTACCCCTTTTTCTCCCCAATTTCATGGTATCCAATTGTTGTAGTAGCTACTATCTTGTCTCATCGCTACAACTCCCGTGCGGGCTCGGGAGAGACGAAGGTTGAAAGCCATGCGTCCTCCGATACACAACCCAACCAGCCGTACTGCTTCTTAACACAGCGCGCATCCAACCCGGAAGCCAGTCGCACCAATGTGTCGGAGGGTACACCGTGCACCTGGCAACCTTGGCTAGCGCTCACTGCGCCCGGCCCGCCACAGGAGTCGCTGGTGCGCGATGAGACAAGGACATCCCTACTGACCAAGCCCTCCCTAACCCGGACGACGCTAGGCCAATTGTGCGTCGCCCCACGGACCTCCCGGTCGCGGCCGGTTACGACAGAGCGAACCCAGGGACTCTGATGGCACAGCTGGCGCTGCAGTACAGAGCCCTTAACCTCTGCGCCACCCAGGAGGCCAGGGTTAGCAATTCTTAATGTAGTGGGATTACCAGTACCTGATATATTGGGGTTACAAATACCTAATGTACTGGGGTTACCAATGTAGTGGGATTTAAAAAATCTAAAGTTGTGGGGGTTACCAGTTCCTATTGTGGGGTTACCAGTACATAATGTGGTGGTTTAACAGCACAGCTCCAATCGTCATTTACAGTAATAACCTCATGTGCTTCTGAAACAAGCACATCACTCCAGAGAATAATATATAAATTAACTGGGGCATTCATACAGCCAGTAGTAGACTCCGCCTTTAAATAATAGGCCAAGGGGGAGAGGAACCATTAATTTAAAATGGTCACCAAATCCAAAAGCATATCGGATAACAGAACATCAAAGCTCTTTGGAAAACAATGTAAGAGCTATTGGGCGTTTCTCAATCTTCTAGTTTCTAATGAAATATTTTTAAGACATTTGTTTTTATAACCTCTCTAGTAATGATCAGGATTGTATAACCTCTGTAGTAATGATCAGGATTGTATAACCTCTCTAGTAAGGACCAGGATTGTATGAACTCTCTAGTAAGGACCAGCATTGTATAACCTATCTACAGGAGTAATGATAAGGATTGTATAACCTCTCTAGTAATGATCACGATTATATAACATCTCTGGTAATGATCAGGGTAGTATAGCATCTCTAGTAATGATCAGGGTGTATAATATCTTTAGTAATGATCAGGATTGTATAACATCTCTAGTAATGATCAGGGTAGTATAGCATCTGTAGTAATGATCAGGGTGTATAATCTCTTTAGTAGTGATCAGGATTGGATAACCTCTCTAGTAATGATCATTATGTTTAACGTCTCCAGTAATGATCAGGATGTTTCTCCTTGTCACGTTTGTCATAGTGAGGAGAACAAAGCGCAGCATGATTAGAATACATTCTTCTTTTAATGAAGGAAGAACACGAAGAACACTTAAACAAACATGACGCTATGAACAACGCGTGCAGACACAGGCAACTTCACATTGACAATAACCCACAAAATACACAATGAATATGGCTACCTAAATATGGTCCCCAATCAGAGACAACGATAAACAGCTGCCTCTGATTGAGAACCAATATAGGCGACCATAGACATATAAACCCCTAGACATACAAACCCCCTAGACAACACAAAAACTAAACAAACCACCCTTGTCACACCCTGACCTAACCAAAATAATAAAGAAAACAAAGATGACTAATGAGTCTGGATTTATCTCTCTCCCATTCAATTTCTGGAATGCAAACACACTATCACATTTCTGATTGGTCCCATGAACCGATGGGTTGGTCCAGAGCCAGACTACATGATGACATTATCAACTTTGATACTTTGAATGGTTAGATTGGTTACAGACAATCCCATCGCTGATGAATTTGTTTTGTACAACGCCCCTCATTTTAAAGTCACGCAAATTACTTATAGTATGGCCTCAAAGCTCATCACTAAGCTAAGGACCCTGGGACTAAACACCTCCCTCTGCAACTGGATCCTGGACTTACTGACGGGTCGCCCATAGGTGGTAAGGGTAGGCAACAACACATCTGCTTCACTGATCCTCAACACGGGGGCCCCTCAGGGGTGCATGCTTAGTCCCCTCCTGTACTCCCTGTTCACCCATGACTGCGTGGCCAAGCATGACTCCAACACCATCATTAAGTTTGAGGATGACACAACGGTGGTAGGCCTGATCACCGACAACAATTAGACAGCCTATAGGGTGGAGGTCAGAGACCTGGAAGTGTGTTGCCAGGACAACAACCTCTCCCTCAACATGATCAAGACAAAGGAGATGCTTGTGGACTACAGGAAAATAAGGGCCAAGCACATGCCCCCATTCTCATCGACTGGGCTGTATTGGAGCAGGTTGAGAGCTTCAAGTTCCTTGGTGTCCACATCACTAACAAACTATCATGGTCCTAACACATCAAGACAGTCGTGAAGAGGGCACAACAATGCCTATTCCCCCTCAGGAGACTGAAAAGATTTGGCATGGGTCCTCAGAGCCTCAAAAAGTTCTACAGCTGCACCATCGAGAGCATCCTGACAGGTTGCATCCCCACCTGGTATGGCAACTGCTCGGCCTCCGACCGCAAGGCGCTACAGAGGGTAGTCCGTACAGCCCAGTACATCACTGGGACCAAGCTTCCTGCCATCCAGGACCTCTATACCAGGCGGTGAAGGAGAATGGCCCTAAAAATTGTCAAAGACTCCAGCCACCCTAGTCATAGACTGTTCCCTCTGCTACCGCATGGCAAGTGGTACCGAAGTGCCAAGTCTAGGTCCAAGAGGCTTCTAAACAGTTTCTACCCCCAAGCCATAAGACTGTTGAACAGCTAATCAAATGATTACCCAGACTATTTGCATTGACCACCCCTTTTTATGCTGATGCTACTGACTGTTTTTTATCTATTATCTATGCATAGTCACCTTAACCCTACCTACATGTACACATTACCTCAATTACCTCAACTGACCTGTACCCACGCACATTGACTCGGTACCGGTACCAAATCAAATCAAAGGTATTTATATAGCCCTTCTTACATCAGCTGATATCTCAAAGTGCTGTACAGAAACCCAGCCTAAAACCCCAAACAGCAAGCAATGCCGGTGTAGAAGCACGGTGGCTAAGAAAAACTCCATAGAAAGGCCAAAACCTAGGAAGAAACCTAGAGAGGAACCAGGCTATGTGGGGTGGCCAGTCCTCTTCTGGCTGTGTCGGGTGGAGATTATAACAGAACATGGCCAAGATGTTCAAATGTTCATAAATGACCAACATGGTCAAATAATAATAATCACAGTAGTTGTCGAGGGTGCAACAAGTCAGCACCTCAGGAGTTGGCTTTTCATAGCCAATCGTTAAGAGTATCTCTACCGCTCCTGCTGTCTCTAGAGAGTTGAAAACAGCAGGTCTGGGACAGGTAGCACGTCCAGTGAACAGGTCAGGGTTCCATAGCCGCAGGCATAATAGTTGAAACTGGAGCAGCAGCACGGCCAAGTGGACTGGGAACAGCAAGGAGTCATCATGCCAGGTAGTCCTGAGGCATAGTTCTTGGGCTCAGGTCCTCTGAGAGAGAAAGAAAGAAAGAAAGAAAGAAAGAAAGAAAGAAAGAAAGAAAGAAAGAAAGAAAGAAAGAGAGAAAGAGAGAATTAGAGAGAGCATACTTAAATTCACACAGGACACCGGATAAGACAGGAGAAGTACTCCAGATATAACAGACTAACCTTAGCCCCCGACACATAAACTACTGCAGCATAAATACTGGAGGCTGAGACAGGAGAGGGCAGGAGACTCTGTGGCCCCATCCGATGATACCCCCAGACAGGGCCAACCAGGCAGGATATAACCCCACCCACTTTGCCAAAGCACAGCCCCCACACCACTAGAGGGATATCTTCAACCACCAACTTACCATCCTGAGACAAGGCCGAGTATAGCCCACAAAGATCTCCGCCACGGCACAACCAAAGGGGGGGTGCCAACTCCCTGTATGTAGCCTCTTATTTTTTTTACTCTTATTTTTCCTCAAACTGCATTGTTGGTTACGGGCTTGTAAGATGTGCATGTGACAAATACAATTTGATTTGATTTGATTCTAGACTGCATGTAGTGATCAATAGAGCAGAGGAATTCAGGGTGACTAATAAGGCAACTTTCACACGTCATCCTCACAAACCTAAACACACATCTCCAAACTAATTTTATCACCAAATTAATCCCAGACTACAGCAGACACCCAATTTTCCAATTAATTGATGTGACTTCCCCTCCTACTCCCTTATCCACAGCCTAAGGGAGTATGATTTACTTTGAAGGTTTACTTTGTTGACAAATTAAAATGGCAAGAGATCAAACGGACTAACTACAGCTTATCAATGGAACACTTTTTCCTTGTCACTGTCATTCTGCCAAGTATGACATTTTTGTTAACAGCACAGAAGTGTGTCTGGGTATTTACAGAAAGGGAGAACAAGGTTGTTCCATTAGAGCCATTATATTACAGAGGGTTTAAATGAGATGTAACATTGAATACTGGTAGACGATGGTGAGATCCTGCTTCAACTAGACTACTACACTAAATCTGCACTGCACACACTATGAAATGAGACCTGCAGTAGAAAAACAGGTCTTCAAAACATAACGATGAAAGCGACTGTGAGTTATATTCTAAACTTTATTCATGAAAAAATAGATATATAAGTTGCAATAAATCATACCATGTTAGCAACCCAAAGGCAGCAACCGATCCTTGTGTGGTTGGATGCTATGAACTCTATAAGATTTCTACACCTCATCAAAAGGCACTGATACAGAGGTTAATCAGCTGACCACAAAGTGACCTTTAATTTGCCAAAGCCTCCATGCTCGCAGATATTAAAGGCAACACAAACCACCACAACAAGATGCTGCAGAAAGTGATCAGATACAGTGCCTGTCATGCCCTGGCCATAGAGAGGCTTTTTATTCTCTATTTTGGTTAGGCCAGGGTGTGATTAGGGTGGGCGTTCTATGTTTTTGTATTTCTTTGTTTTTGGCCGGGTATGGTTCTCAATCAGGGACAGCTGTCTGTCGTTGTCTCTGATTGACAACCATACTTAGGTAGCTCTTTCCCACATGGGTTTTGTGGGTAGTTGTTTTCTGTTTTGTGTTTCCGCACCTGACAGGACTGTTTCGTTTTTGTTCATTCTCTTTGTTATTTTGTTTTGTGTTCAGTTTAAATAAAAAATAACATGAACACTTACCACGCTGCACTTTGGTCCTCTTCTCCTTCTCCCGACGATAATCGTTACAGTGCCTCCGGAAAATATTCGGACCCCTCGACTTTTTCCACATTTTTATACATTACAGCCTTGTTTTTTTATTTATTTCATCTTTATTTAACCAGGTAGGCCATTTGAGAACAAGTTCTAAAATGGATTTAAACAAGTTCTAAAATGGATTTAAACAAGTTCTAAAATGGTTTGTTTTTTAAAATCCTCATCAATCTACACACAACACCCTATAATGACAAAGTGAAAACTGTTTATTTTTTATTTTTGTCATTATTAATAAAAAGTCAAACTGAAATATCACATTTACATAAGTATGCAGACCCTTTACTCTACTTTGTTGAAGCACCTTGTAAGGGTTTTCCTGTGGTGAAGGAGAAGCGGACCAAAATGCAGCGTGGTGGTTATTCATGTTCTTTAATAAAGGAACTAGACATGAAATAACTAACAAAACAATAAATGTGGAAAACCAAAAACAGTCCTATCTGGTGCAAACACAGAGACAGGAACAGACTATACAAAACAAGAAAAACACATACGAACGATGGACAGAACGTGACAGAACCCCCCCAAGGTGCGGACTCCGAATGCACAACCTAAACCTATAGGGGAGGGTCTGGGTGGGCATCTGTCCGCGGTGGCGGCTCTGGCGCTGGACGTGGACCCCACTCCATAATTGTCTTAGTCCACCTCCTTAGTGTCCCTTGAGTGGCGGCCCTCGCCGCTAACCTTGGCCTAGGAAACCTAACAACGGGCCTCACTGGACTGAGGTAGCTCAGGACTGAGGGGAAGCTCGGGACCGAGGGGAAGCTCGGGACTGAGGGGAAGCTCAGGAGTGAGAGGAAGCTCAGGAGTGAGAGGAAGCTCAGGAGTGAGAGGAAGCTCAGGCAGGTTGATGGATCTACCAGATCCTGGCTGGCTGGTGGTTCCGGCAGATCCTGGCTGACTGGCAGATCCTGGCTGACTGGCGGATCCTGGCTGACTAGCGGATCTGGCAGATCCTGGTTGACTGGCACTTCTGGCGGATCCTGGCTGACTGGTGGATCCTGGCAGACTGGCGGATCCTGGCTGAATGGCGGATCTAACTGATCCTGGCTGACTGGCAGATCCTGGCCGACTGGCAGATCCTGGCCGACTGGCAGATCCTGGCCGACTGGCAGATCCTGGCTGACTGGCAGATCCTGGCCGACTGGCAGTTCTGGCGGATCCTGGCTGACTGGCGTATCCTGGCAGACTGGCGGATCCTGGCTGACTGGCAGTTCTGGCGGATCCTGGCTGACTGGTAGTTCTGGCAGATCCTGGCTGACTGGCGGATCCTGGCAGACTGGCGGATCCTGGCTGACTGGTGGATCCTGGTAGACTGGCGGATCCTGGCAGACTGGCGGATCCTGGCTGACTGGCGGATCCTGGCACACTGGCGGATCCTGGCTGAATGGCGGATCTAACTGATCCTGGCAGACTGGTGGATCCTGGCTGACTGGCAGATCCTGGCCGACTGGCAGATCCTGGCCGACTGGCAGTTCTGGCATATCCTGGCAGACTGGCAGATCCTGGCCGACTGGCAGTTCTGGCAGATCCTGACTGACTGGCACTTCTGGTGGATCCTGGCTGACTGGTGGATCCTGGCCGACTGGCGGATCCTGGCTGAATGGCGGATCTAACTGATCCTGGCTGACTGGCAGATCCTGGCCGACTGGCAGAACCTGGCTGACTGGCAGATCCTGGCCGACTGGCAGATCCTCGCCGACTGGCAGATCCTGACCAACTGGCAGACCCTGGCCGACTGGCAGTTCTGGCGGATCCTGGCCGACTGGCGGATCCTGGCCGATTGGCAGATCCTGGCCGACTGGCAGATCCTGGCTGACTGGCAGATCCTGGCCGACTGGCATTTCTGGCGGATCCTGGCTGACTGGCGTATCCTGGCAGACTGGTGGATCCTGGCTGACTGGCAGTTCTGGCGGATCCTGGCTGACTGGTAGTTCTGGCTGATCCTGGCTGACTGGTAGTTCTGGCAGCACTGGGCAGACTGGCGACACTGGCGGCGCTGGGCAGACTGGCGGCACTGGCGGCGCTGGGCAGACGGGTAGCTCAGACGGCGCTGGAGAGGAAGGCTCTGGCAGTGCTGGACTGAGGGGCCCTGGCGCCTCTGGAATGAGGGGCTCTGGCGCCTTAGACTCCGGCAGCAGCGCCGGACAGGCGGGAGACTCCGGCAGCAGCGCCGGACAGGCGGGAGACTCCGGCAGCAGCGGCGGACAGGCGGGGCGCACTGTAGGCCTGATGCGTGGTGCTGGCACTGGTGGTACTGGGCCGAGGACATGCACAGGAAGCCTGGTGCGGGGAGCTGCCACCGGAGGGCTGGTGTGTGGAGGTGGCACTGGATGGACCGGACCATGAAGGCGTACTGGAGATCTTGAGAGCAGGGCTGGCACCAACCGCCCTGGCTGGATCTTCACCCCAGCCCGGCAGATGTGGGAAGCTGGGATGTAGCGCACCGGGCTAAGCACGCGTACTGGAGACACCGTGCGAACCACCGCATAACACGGTGCCTGACCAGCACCACACCCGCCATGGTTAGCACTGCTAGGAGCACTGTAGTGCTGAGATGGCACAGGACGTGCAAGGCTAGGGAGATGCACAGGAGGCCTGGTGCGTGAGGCTGGCACAGTCTTCATCAGACCCCTACTACGCACCTCAGGATGAGTATGGAGAGCTGACCCAGGTGCCATTAAATCCCTGACACGCTCCATCGGGCGAATGTCATGCCTCATGCACCAAAGTAGCAACTCCCTCATATCTCTCTCCTCCAATTTCCCCATTAACTCCTTCACAGTCTCTGCTTCGCTCACCTCCAATACCAGCTCTGGTTCTGAGCTCCTCCTTGGCTCCTCACGATAAACGGGGGGAGTTGGCTCAGGTCTCACCCTTGACTCTGCCACACTCCCCCTGTGCCCCCTCCCAAAAAATGTTTGGGGGTGCCTCTCGGGCTTCCAGCCGCTCTGCCGTGCTAGCTCCTCATAATGCCGCCTCTCTGCTTTCGCTGCCTCCAGCTCGGCTTTGGGGCGGCAATATTCCCCTGGCTCTGCTCAGGGTCCTTTTCCGTCAAGGATCTCCTCCCAAGTCCATTTATCCAAATAGTGCAGCCTCTCCCACTGCTGCTGCTGCCTCTGTTGCTTCTCCTGCTGCTGCCTTTGCTGCTGCTGCTGTTGCTCCTGCTGCACCTGTCGCTTCTCCTGCTGCTGCTGTTGCTGCTGCCTCTGTTTACCACACCGCTTGGTCCTTGGTTGGTGGGTGATTCTGTAAGGGTTTTCCTGTGGTGAAGGAGAAGCGGACCAAAATGCAGCGTGGTGGTTATTCATGTTCTTTAATAAAGGAACTAGACATGAAATAACTAACAAAACAGTAAATGTGGAAAACCAAAAACAGTCCTATCTGGTGCAAACACAGAGACAGGAACAGACTATACAAAACAAGAAAAACACATACGAACGATGGACAGAACGTGACACACCTTTGGCAGCGATTAGAGCATGAAGTCTTCTTGGGTATGACGCTACAAGCTTGGCACATCTGACTTGGGGAGTTTCTCCCATTCTTCTCTGCAGATCCTCTCAAGCTTTGTCAGGTTGGATGGGGAACGTCGCTGCACAGCTGTTTTCAGGTCTCTCCAGAGATGTTCAATGGGGTTCAAGTCCAGGCTCTGGCTGGGCCACGCAAATACAGTCATGAAGCCACTCCTGTGTTGTCTTGGCTGTGTTCTTAGGGTTGTTGTCCTGTTGAAAGTCAAACTTCGCCCTAGTCTGAGGTTCTGAGCTCTCTGGAACAGGTTTTAATCAAGGATCTCTCTGTGCTTCTCTCCGTTCATCGTTGCCTCGATCCTGACTAGTCTCCCAGTCCCTACCGCTGAAAAACATCCCCACAGCATGATGATGCCACCACTAATGCTTCACCGTAGGGATGGTGCCAGGTTTCCTCCAGATGTGATGCTTGGCATTCAGGCTAAATTGTTCAATCTTAGAATTCCTCAAATGTCGACCACATTATCTACCAAGGGAATTCTCTTCGATTATAATCACAGCCGTATATATTCCCCCCAAGCAGACACATCGATGGCCCTGAACTAACTTTATTTGACTCTATGCAAACTGGAAACCCCATATCCTGAGGCTGCATTCGTTGTAGCTGGGGATTTTAACAAGGCTAATCTGAAAACAAGACACCCTAAATTGTATCAGCATATCGATTGCGCAACCAGGGCTGGTAAAACCCTAGATCATTGTTATTCTAACTTCCGCGACGCATATATAAGGCCCTCCCCCGCCCTCCTTTCGGAAAAGCTGACCACGACTCCACTTTGTTGATCCCTGCCTACAGACAGAAACTAAAACAAGAAGCTCCCGCGCTCAGGTCTGTTCATCGCTGGTCCGACCAATCTGATTCCACGCTTCAAGACTGCTTCGATCACATGGATTGGGATATGTTCCGCATTGCGCCCAACAACAACATTGACGATTACGCTGATTCGGTGAGCGAGTTCATTAGAAAGTGCATTGACAATGTCGTACCCATAGCAACGATTAAAACATTCCCAAACCAGAAACCGTGGATTGATGGGAGCATTCTTGTGAAACTGACAACCCGAACCACTGCTTTTAACCAGGGCAAGGTGACTGGAAACATGACCGAATACAAACAGTGGAGCTATTCCCTCCGTAAGGCAATCAAACAAGCTAAGCGTCAGTATAGAGACAAAGTAGAGTCTCTATTCAACGGCTCAGACACAAGAGGTATGTGGCAGGGTCTACAGTCAATCACGGATTACAAAAAGAAAACCAGCCCCGTTGCGGACCAGGTGGTCTTGCTCCCAGACAGGCTTTGAGGACAATACAGTGCCACTGACACGGCCCGCTACCAAAACCTATGGACTCTCCTTCACTGCAGCCGACGTGAGTAAAACATTTAAACGTGTTAACCCTCGCAAGGCTGCAGGCCCAGACGGCATCCCCAGCCGCGTCCCCAGAGCATGCGCAGACCAGCTGGTTGGTGTGTTTACGGACATATTCAATCAATCCTTATCCCAGTCTGCTGTTCCCACATGCTTCAAGAGGGCCACCATTGTCCCTGTTCCCAAGAAATCTAAGGTAACTGAGCTAAACGACTACCGCCCCGTAGCACTCACTTCCGTCATCATGAAGTGCTTTGAGAGACTAGTCAAGGACCATATCCCCTCCAACCTACCTGACACCTTAGACCCACTCCAATTTGCTTACCGCCCAAATAGGTCCACAGACGACGCAATCGCAACCACACTGCACACTGCCCTAACCCATCTGGACAAGAGGAATACCTACGTATGTGTGAATGCTGTTCATCGACTACAGCTCAGCATTTAACATCATAGTACCCTCCAAACTCATCACCAAGCTCGAGACCCTGGGTCTCGACCCCGCCCTGTGCAACTGGGTACTGGGCTTTCTGACGGGCCGCCCCCAGGTGGTGAGGGTAGGTAACAACATCTCCACCCCGCTGATCCTCAACACTGGGGCTCCACAAGGGTACGTTCTGAGCCCTCTCCTGCACTCCCTGTTCACCCACGACTGCGTGGCCATGCACGCCTCCAACTCAATCATCAAGTTTGCTGACGACACAACAGTGGTAGGCTTGATTACCAACAACGGCGAGACAGCCTACAGGGAGGAGGTGAGGGCCCTCGGAGTGTGGTGTCGGGAAAATAACCTCACACTCAACGTCAACAAAACAAAGGAGATTATTGTGGACTTCAGGAAACAGCAGAGGGAGCACCCCCTATCCACATCGACGGGACAGTAGTGGAGAGGGTAGTAAGTTTTAAGTTCCTCGGCATACACATCACGGACAAACTGAATTGGTCCACCCACACAGACAGTGTTGTGAAGAAGGCGCAGCAGCGCCTCTTCAACCTCAGGATGCTGAAGAAATTTGGCTTGTCACCAAAAGCACTCACAAACTTCTACTGATGCACAATCGAGAGCCTCCTGTCGGGCTGTATCACCGCCTGGTACGGCAACTGCTCCGCCCACAACCGTAAGGCTCTCCAGAGGGTAGTGAGGTCTGCACAATGCATCTCCGGGGGCAAACTACCTGCCCTCCAGGACACCTACAACACCCGATGTCACAGGAAGGCCATAAAGATCATCAAGGACAACAACTACCCGAGCCACTGCCTGTTCACCCCGCTATCATCCAGAAGGCGAGGTCAGTACAGGTGCATCAAAGCAGGGACCGAGAGACTGAAAAACAGCGTCTATCTCAAGGCCATCAGACTGTTACAGCCACCACTAACATTGAGTGGCTGCTGCCAACACACAGACTCAACTCCAGCCACTTTAATAATGGAATTGATGGAAATTGATGTAAAAATATATCACTAGCCACTTTAAACAATGCTACTTAATATAATGTTTACATACCCTACATTACTCATCTCCTATGTATATGTATATACTGTACTCTATATCATTGTCACGCCCTGACCTTAGTTACCTTTGTTTTCTTTATTATTTTGGTTAGGTCAGGGTGTGACATGGGGGATTTATGTGTTTTGTCTAGTTTAGGGGTTTTGTATGTTTATGGGGCTGTTCCCTTTCTAGGTAGTTTGTATGTCTATGGTTGCCTAGATTGGTTCTCAATTAGAGGCAGCTGTCTATCGTTGTCTCTGATTGGGAACCATATTTAGGCAGCCATATTCTGTGGTTACTTTGTGGGTGGTTGTCTTCTGTCTATGTGTCTATGCACCAGATAGGACTGTTTCGGTTTTCCCATTTGTTGTTTTGTATTTTGTAGTGTTCTCGTCTATATTAAACATGTTGAACACTAACCACGCTGCATTTTGGTCCTCCTATTCTTCAATGGAAGAAAACCGTTACAATCATCTACTGCATCTTTATGCAATACATGTATCACTAGCCACTTTAAACTGTGCAACTTTGTTTACATACCATACATTACTCATCTCATATGTCTATACTGTACTCTATACCATCTAGTCCATCTTGCCTATGCCGTTCTGTACTCTCACTCATGCATATATCTTTATGTACATATTCTTTATCCCTTTACACTTGTGTGTATAAGGTAGTAGTTTTGGAATTGTTAGGTTAGATTACTCGTTGGTTATTACTGCATTGTCGGAACTAGAAGCACAAGCATTTCGCTACACTCGCATTAACATCTGCTAACCATGTGTATGTGACATAAATTTGATTTGAATCTTGGTTTTATCAAACCAGAGAATCTTGTTTCTCATGGTCTGAGAGTCTTTAGGTGCCTTTTGGCAAACTCCAAGAGGGCTGTCATGTGCTTTTTACTGAGGAGTGGCTTCCATCTGGCCACTCTACCATAAAGGCCTAATTGGTCAGTTTGGGCAGGCGACCTGCTCTCGGAAGAGTCTTGGTGGTTCCAAACTTCTTCTATTTAAGAATGATGGAGGCCACTGTGTTCTTGGGAATCTTCAATGCTGCAGAGATTTTTTGGTACCTTTCGCCAGATCTGTGCCTCGACACAATCCTGCTTCGGAGGTCTACGGACAATTCCTTCGACCTCATGGTTTGGTTTTTGCTCTGACATACACTGTCAACCGTGAGACCTTATATAGACAGGTGTGTGCCTTTCCAAATCATGTCCAATCAATTGAATTTACCACAGGTAGACTCCAATCAAGTTGTAGAAACATCTCAAGGATGCACCGAACTCAATTTCACGTCTCATAACAAAGGGTCTAAATACTTATGTAAATAAGGTATTTCTGTTTTTTATTTGTAATAAATATGTAAAAATTCCCCAAAATGTGTTTTTGCTTTGTCATTATGGGGTATTGTGTGTAGACTGCAGAGGATTTTTTTTTTTAAATGTAATCTATTTAGAATAAGGCTGTAACATAACAAAATGTGGGGTCTGAATACTTTCCGAAGGCACAGTATATGGGTTAGATCCCAAATGGAACACTATTCTCTATATAGAGCACTACATTTGACCAGGGCACATAAGGCTCTGGTCAAAGTCAGTGCAATATACACTGAGTGTACAAAACATTAGGAACACCTTCTTAATATTGAGTTGCACCCCCCTTAGAACAGCCTCAATTCGTTGGGGCATGGACTCTACAAGGTGTCAAAAGCGTTCCACAGGGATGCTGGCCCATGTTGACTCCAATGCTTTCACAGTTGTGTCAAGTTGGCTGGATGTCCTTTGGGTGGTGGACCATTCTTGATACACGTGGGAAACTGTTGAGCTTGAAAAACCTAGCTGCGTTGCAGTTCTTGACACTCAAACCAATGCGCCTGATACCTACTACCATACCCCGTTCAAAGGCACTTAAATTGTTTGTTTTGCCCATTCACCCTCTAAATGACACACATACACATTACATGTCTCAATTGTCTCTAGGCTTTAAAAGTATTCTTTAACCTGTCTCCTCCCCTTCATCTACACTGATTGAAGTGGATTTAGCAGGTGAAATCAATAAGGGATCATAGCTTTCACCTGGATTCACCTGACCAGTCTATGTCATGGAAAGAGTCTATGTCATTTTCCTAATGTTTTGTACACTCAGTGTATATTGTACACTCTTATAAAAAAGGTGCTATCTAGAACCTAAAAGGGTTCTTAGGCTGAAGAACCATTTTGATTCCAGGTAGAACCCCTTTGAAGAACACTTTTTGTTTCTTGCTCGAACCCTTTTGGTTGCAGGTAGAACCTTTTTGGGTTCAATATAGAACCCATTCCACATAGGGCTCTGCATGGAACCAAAAAGGGTCCTACTTGCAACCAAAATGGTTCTCCTATGGGGACAGCCTTAATAGCTCACAGTTGAAGGAATCTGGAGGGAGGAAAAGATACTGATTTGGCAGTCGAAGCTGTCTCTGGCTTTAAACTACACTGGACAAGGCAAGAAAGGTCTTAGAAAAGCAGGATTACAGCAGGATTACAGTATTTACTGCATATGTTTTTTTCCTACAAACTTTTTCATTTGAGACCATTCGACGACAACAGTAATTGTTGTGAAAATAAAGGCAGCAAGGCCGCGGTAGAAGTCTGAAATGGTAGAAGTCTGGAAGCAGTCTATTATGGTAGATGTCTATTATAATGACATCCTCTTACTCTGAATAGGGACTGCAAATCAAAGCCCATTCAATTGGTTAAGATACAGTTACCTTTTAATAGCCTTCCTTATAGATCCAGTGGAGATAAAAGCTTGAATCCCAAATGGCACCATATTCCCTACATAATGCACTACTTTTAATCAGATCCCTATGGAACCTGGTCAAAGGTAGTGCACTACATGGGGAATAGGGTGCCATTTGAGATGCATTCAAAGTGATTGATCAAGGCAATTGATCAAAGCATACTGGCTGGTATGTAGAAGAATGCTTGCTGCAGTGTTTCCGGGTGGAGTCTAGCTGGGGGTTAATATGATCCTCCCGATGGAGTCAAGCTAGGGGGTTAATACGATCCTCCTTATGAAGTCTTAGGGTTTAATTTGATCCTCCTGATGGAGTCTATATTGGGGGATTAGTATTATCTTCCAGATTGATTCTAGCTTTGGGTTTGATATGATCCTCCTATTGGAGTCTAGCTGGGGGGTTAATATGATCCACATATTAGTGTCTAGCTGAGGGGTTAATATGATCCTCTTGATGGAGTCGAACTTGAGGTTTAATATGATCCTCCTGATGGAGAAAGCTGGGGGGTTAATATGATCCTCCCTATTGAGACTAGCTTGGGTTTTAATGTGATCATCCTGATTAAAACCAGCTGTGGGTTTCATTTGGTGGTAATTAGCTGGACGGTAAAATTATCCTCCTGATGGAGACGAGCTGGGAGGTGTATTTGATCCTCCTGATTGAGACTAGCTGGGGGGTTAATATGATCCTCCTGATTGGAGTTTAGCGGGGGGTTTAATAATATCCTCCTGGTTGAGACTAGTCTGCGGTTTCATTTGAGTATCCTGGTGGAGACAAGCTGGGGGGTAATATGATCCTCCTGATGAAGTCTATCTGAGGGTTGAATATGATCCTCCTGATGGAGCCTAGCTGGGGGGTTAATTTAATCTTCCTGGTGGAGCCTAGCTGGGGGTTAATGTGATCCTCCAGGTGGAGTCTAGCTGGGGGATAATGTGATCCTCCTGGTGGAGTCTAGCTTGGGGTCACATATGATCCTCCAGATGGATCCTAGCTGGGGGTTTGATATGATCCTCTTGATGGAGTCTAGCTTGGGGTTTAATATGATCCTCCTGATGGATTTTGGCCCTACTGATGGAGCCAAGCTGAGGGGTTAATATGATCCTCCTGATGGAGACTAGCTGAGGGGTTAATATGATCCTCCTTTTGGAGTCCAGCTGGGGGTTAATATGATCCACATGATGGTGTCTACCTGAGGGGTTAATATGATAATCCTGATGGAGTCTAGTTTGGGGTTTGATATGATCCTCTTGATGGAGTCTAGCTTGGGGTTTAATATGATAATCCCATTGGAATCTAGCTGGGGTGTTAATATGATCACCATAATGGTGTCTAGCAGAGGGGTTATTATGATCCTCCTGAAGGAGTTGAGCTTGAGGTGTAAAATGATCCTTCTGATGGAGCAAGCTGGGTGGTTAATATGATCCTCCTGATGAAGTCTATCTGAGGGTTGAATATGATCCTCCTGATGGAGTCTATTTGTGGGGTTAACATGATCCCCCTGATGGAGTCTGTCTGGGGTAATTTAGTCCTCCTGATGGAGAAGCTGGGGGTTTGATATGATCCTCCTGATGGAGTCTAGATGGGGCGTTAATATGATCCTCCTGTTGAGTCTAGCTGGGGGGTTAATATGATCCTCCTGACTGAGACTAGTTGGGGGTTTAATTTGATCCTCCTGATGGAGACTTGCTGGGGGGTTAATATGATACTCCTGATGGAATCAAGCAGGGGGTTAATATGATCCTCCTGATGGATTCTAGCTGGGGGTTGAATATGATCCTCCTGATTAAAACTAGCTGGGTGTTTCATTTGATTATCCTGGCAGAGACTAGCTGGAAGGTTAATATGATCCTCCTGATGGAGTCCAGCTGTGGGGTTAATATGATCCTCCTGATGGAGTTTTGCTGGGGGTTAATATGATCCCCCTGATTCAGTCTATCTGAGGGTTTAATATGTTCCTCCTGTCTAGCTCGGGGGTTAAGGAGATCCTCCTGGTTGAGACTAACTGGGGGGTTGATATGATCCTCCTGATTAAGTCTATCTGAGGGTTTAATATGATCCTCCTAATGGAGTCTAGCTGGGGTGTTAATGAGATCCTCTTGATGGAGTCTATCTGTGGGGTTAACATTATCCACCTGATGGGATCTAGCTGGTGGGGTTAATAAGATCCTCCTGGTGGAGGCGAGCTGGGGGGTTAATATAATCCTCCTGATTGAGACTAGCTGGGGAATTAATATGATCCTCCTGATGGAGTCAGTCTTTGGGTTTAATTTGTTCATCCTGGTGGAGACTAGCTGGGGGGTTATGTGATCTTCCTGATAGAGACTTGCTGGGGGGTTAATTTGATCGTCCTGAATGAGTCTAGTTTGGGGTTTAATATGATCCTCCTGATGGAGTCAGGTTTTAGGTTTCATTTGTTCATCCTGGTAGATACTAGCTGGGGGGTTATACGATCTTCCTGTTAGAGACTTGCTGGGGGGTTAATTTGATCCTCCTGATGGGGTCTAGTTTGAGGTTTAATATGATCCTCCTGATGGAAACTAGCTGTGGGGTTAATATGATACTCCTGATGGAGTTTAGTTGGGGGTTTCATTTGATCATCCCGGTTGAGACTAGCTGGGGGGTAAATATGATCCTTCTGATTGAGACTTGCTGGGGGTAATTTGGTCCTCCTGATGGAGACTAGCTGGGGGGTTAAAATGATCCTCCTGGTGGAGTTTAGCTGGGGGGTTAATATTATCCTCCTGGTGTAGTCTAGTTTGGGGTTTAATATGATCCTCCTGATGGAGTCTAGCTGAGGGGTTAATAATAGCCTGCTGATGGAGTGTAGTAGCTGGGGGGTTAAAATGATCCTCCTGGTGGAGTTTAGCTGGGGGGTTAATATTATCCTCCTGGTGTAGTCTAGTTTGGGGTTAAATTGAACCTCCTGATGGAGTCTAGCTAGGGAGTTAATATGATCCTCCTGATGGAGAGTAGCTGGGGGTTAATATGATATGATCGTCCTGATGCAGACTAGCTCGGGGTTAATATGGTCCTCCTGATGCAGACTAGCTGGGGGTTTGATATGATCGTCCTGATGCAGACTAGCTCAGGGTTAATATGGTCCTCCTGATGGAGACTAGCTGGGGGTTTAGTATGATCCTCCTGATGGAGTCTAGCTGGGGGTTTGAACTATCTCTGTCTGTTTCCAAATGGCATCCCTTAGCTCTGGTTAAAAGTAGTGCATTATATGTATGAGTAATGTATGCATGTCTCCATATCCCATTGCCCAAAATGTCACAGATCTGATTGGCATTAAAACGGCAGATAATTTTTTTAAATTGAATTCATGGTAATTATTCGGGTTTTATTAGTGTAGGCCTAATAACGTTTGCGAGACTCCACAAGTTTAGCCTAAATCAACGCCGGAACCTTGTAAAGCTACAGCATTCAAAAATAGTGCTGGGTTTCAGAGGGCAGCCTGGTCAACCATTGTAATGTAAAAGGAGAAGCTCTTTCTTCTCAGGGTTTGTTCTCTCTGTCCACGTCATTCTCTGTATTTGACTCAGTTATTATACCAACTCCTAGCAGGTGCCTGTTTTATTGCCTACATTCTAATCTGTGAGGGAATCGCAAACGAGTGCCAGCAAGCAAGGTCATCTTCCCACTATTATGAAATTGGAACCACATTTCTCATAAACTAGATGGACAGAGCAGTGTTCGATTGGGGACAGAAGAAAGACATGTATTCATATTCTCTCAAATTGGACTCAAATGTGAGATTAGCATCAAATATCACACCAAAGGCCCTTAGCACCAAAGGGAGGCCCCAGGTTTGGCAGACATCACTTGCTTCTTTAGCTAGAGCTTTTTTTTGCCTTTGTTGCAATTTCAGAGAGATCCAACAGTGGGACTGGAGACAGAATGTACCTTTCACTGTGTCATTGTCTCATGGATTACACTGACGTGAATGAAAAATGACAAAATACATTATTATAATATTTTTTTTGTATTTTAGGGTGAAGGTGGAGTCATGCGTCCTCCGAAACATGACCCGCCTAACCACGCTCCTTAATACCCGCCAGCATAACCCAGAAGCCAGCCGCACCAATGTGTTGGAGGAAACACCATTCAACTGGCGACCAGGGTCAGCCTGCAGGCACCCGGCCCGCCACAAGGAGTCACTAGAGTGCGATGAGCCAAGTAAAGCCCCACCGGTCAAACCCTCCCCTAACCCGGACGACGCTGGGCCAATTGTGCACCGTCCTACGGAATGAACCCAGGTCTGAAGTAACGCCTCTAGCACTGTGATGCAGTGTCTTAGACCGCTGCACCACTTGGGAGGCCCCAACAGAATACATTGTCATTTATGATATACACTGAACAAAAATGCAAATGCAACATGTGTTGGTCCCATATTTCATGACCTGAAATAAAATATCCCAGAAATGTTCCATAAGCACAAAAAGCTTATTTCTCTCAAGTTTTGTGCACAAATTTGTTTACATCCCTGTTAGTGAGGATTTCTCCTTTGCCAAGATAATCCATCTACCTGAGAGGTGTGGCATATCAAGAAGCTGATTAAACGGCATGATACTTACAAAGGTGCACCTTGTGCTGGGGACAATAAAAGGCCACTTTAAAATGTACAGTTTTGTCACACAACACAATGCCACAGATGTATCAAGTTTTGAGGGAGCATGCAATTGGCATGCTAACAACAAGAATGTCCACCAGAGCTGTTGCAGAGAACTGAATGTTAATTTCTCTACCATAAGCCGCCTCCAACATCGTTTTAGAGAATTTGGTAGTACGTCCAACCGGCCTGACAACCACAGACCACATGTACTGTGTCATGTGGCAAGCGGTTTGCTGATGTCAACGTTGTGAACAGAGTGCCACATGACGGAGGTGGGGTTATGGTATGGGCAGGCATAAGCTACGGACAACAAACCCAATTGCATTTTATCGATGGCAATTTGAATGCACAGAGATACCGTGACGAGATCCTGAGGCCCATTGTCGTGTCCTTCATCCGCCGCTATCACCTCATGTTTCATCATGATATTACACGGCCCCTTGTAACAAGGATCTGTACACAATTCCTGGAAGCTGAAAATGTCCCAGTTCTTCCATGGCTTGCATAGTCACCACCCATTGAGCACGTTTGGGAAGCTCTGGATCGACATGTATGACAGCTTGTTTCAGTTCCCGCCAATATCCAGCAACTTCACACAGCCAGTTGCCAGTGGGACAACATTACACTGGCCACAATCAACAGCCTGATCAACTCAATGGGAAAGAGATGTGTTGCACTGCATGAGGCAAATGGTGGTCATGCACCTATCTTTTTTGAAGCAATCTGTGACCAACAGATGCATATCTCTATTCCCAGTCATGTGAAATCCATAGATTAGGGCCTAATAAATGTATTTAATTTGACTGATTTCCTTACAAATCATTGAAATTGTTGCATAATACTTGAAGGAGCAATGAACATTCATAAAAGTGTACTTGGAGTCTTCTTGTTCTTATTTGAAAGCACTGTGAGTTACGACTATTGCTGTGGCTGAGGGATTCACGAACTGAGATTATCTTTATACTGGTATGCAATGCAGCAGAATGGGTTCAGCCCCCCCACCCTCAGATAGAGATGCTCCTTACCTGCTTGGGCAGATCAAAGTAGATCTCAGTGCACATTAGGAAAATACAGGGACTCATTTTGAGTGCTCAAAGTGCCGCAGAGATGCTTAGCTATGCATTCCCCCTGTCAGAAGCAAACAAAGACATTTCTCTCTGGGAGGAGAGAGGCTTTTCTATAACATGCCTCACCTGTGGTGACCAATCACAATAGTAGACACAATCCCAAGCCCTGAGGGGGCGAGAGAGAAGGGTTTATGTTGTCACTGCTGGAGGCTTTACAATCTCCTGTTGTACATCTCACAGCTAATGTTTATTTTCACAGGCACCACAACCTCATTCCTTTAGGTTGACATATAAAGGTGCTGTGTGGAATCATAACTCACACAAACAAACACAGGTGTATGTAATGTATAGTATGGTGGAATGGCAGGCCTTGCTATACATTGTTATTTAGAGGTATCTGTTGTCAGTGTGTTATCATGTTTGTTGTTATCCTATGAACAGGAATGTTCTCTCCTGTCTCTTCATTGACTGACACACACATACCCAAAAACTCCCATATACTACTGCACAATGTGATTTTTCATATTTAATAAAGTTATCATATTTAGAGCGAGGGTTCACTCCTACTCACAGCTGAATATGCATATAAAACTGTCAAAGGTTGGGTAAGAAATAAAACCACATAGAAAATGAAAGGTGTAGAAGTAAAAAAAAAATTAAATAAAAAAATGGAAGAAGCTCTGTAACAGGAAACGGTTGTGCCTTGCTCATGGGGAAAGGTAGTGGTAGCCGACTAGCCGTGCTAAAAGAGGACATATTGTGTTCCATTATCCGCCATGGTTCGTGCACCTGAGAGCGGAACAATGTCAGACTTATCGGTCCAAACAAAAGATGCCTTCATTGAAGGGCATCTCTGAGGGAGATGACAGCTGCAATACTGGCCTCTATGTACGGGGATAGCTAACATACTAGGTTAGAGGAAATAGCCCTTTCATTCTGACAGTGATGTCCACTGTTATTTTGGACAGATAACGTAAGATTAGCCTACTTTGGAGAAATGCTATAAAGGTTAGAGGCTATTAATACTGGGCTCACCATTGCAGTCTGTATAAGGGATTAATCAGGATAGGTTCCGAGACTTCATCCCAAATGGCACCCTATTCCCTTTATAGTGCACTACTTTTGACCAGGGTCCATCAACTGGATCAGATTAATGGGAAAACAAATCTAGAAATAGCTTGGAGCTCAGATAGATTTTTCTTAAGCAATTGTGTCGTACAAAGTACACACACCACATACAGTTGTGGGATCTTAATTTGACCAGTTTTGTTGCAGGAGTAAAATAATTTAACAGCAGGGTTAAACTTTTAAAAATATAAGTGATCATTTCTAATGGGAAATTCATTTTGATAGGCTATGGTTTAGGTGTAGCCTAAGGCTGCATTCATTCAGCAGGGCCATTCTGCTTTCAACAGCAAGAAAGAAAAAAAATTCTCTCGTCTGAAAAAAACAGAAACATCCTTAATGTAGACCTGTAGATCTCTGACTAGATATAGAGAGCTGTTGTTGCTACCAACTCTCCAGTCCTGTCAGGCTTTCCCTGCTGTAATATCGGGGTGCAGCAGAGAAGAAGAAGAAGAAGAAGAATAAAAGGGTAAACAATAGAGCACAAAGGTTGATGACAGGACTCTTTCATGTTACTGTTCATGAGACACGATCAACCAGATCCATAGATGGGCCAGACAAAATGACATCAGGCCCCCTTCCTTACAGCACAGTTTTATCTAGTTCAACCAAATGGCACCCAATTCACTATGGGCCCTGGTCAAAAGTAGTGCACTATATAGAGAATAGGGTGCCATTTGGTACATAACCAGAGATGAGCCCACATGGCCCAGGCTTGACTGTTGTGGAGAGATCAGAGCTTGGTAGTCCTTCCCTCAGGTCGTCCCCAGAGAGAAAATGAGAGACTGAATAAAATATGAGTTTTGCCTTTGAGGTCTTTGTTTGCAGATTGGTTCACAACTATGGAGGGATAAAAGATCAGGGAGAAAGAACCTCAACCACACACGATGTCTTACGCAATACATCACCTGAGACTGTGTGTGTTTCCTATGGAAGAAGCAATCTTTGAATGTATTATAGTAATGCAGACTCCATAACCTTCAAAGCCTCCTTCGAGAGAACAAGAGGGAACTAAATAGAGTGACCTGCCAGTCAAAGTACAGACAATGTGATATTGACATAAAACAGCATTTCTCCCCCGAGCCACAAATGTCCTCAAAAAGGACGTGAATGATGCACAGATTATAGAAAACATAGAGATAATTTGTCGTCCATTGTTGCCGTCACAATATTGGGATTAAAACATCAAAACAACTATTAATTCATATGTTACTCTTAAAAAAGGCTCTTGGAACATACAGTACCAGTCAAAAGTTTGGACACACCTACTCATTCAAGGGTTTTTCTTTATTTTTACTACATTGTAGAATAATAATGAAGACATCAAAACTATGAAATAACATATATGCGGTTCAACTCATCCCAAACCATCTCAATTGGGTTGAGGACGAGTGATTGTAGAGGTCAGGTCATCTGATGCAGCACTCCATCACTCTCCTTTTTGGTCAAATAGCCCTTACACAGCCTAGAGGTGTAAAGGATCAGACCAATGTGCAGCGTGGTAAGTGTCCATAATGATATATTTAATAAATCAACAGAACACTGAACAAAATAACAAAAGAACAAACAAACAAACAACCAACCAACCAACCCGTATGGTGAAAACACTAACACAGGATACAACCACCCACAAAACATAATAGAAAACAGGCTACCTAAATATGGCTCCCAATCAGAGACAACGACTGACACCTGCCTCTGATTGAGAACCATACTAGGCCAAACACATTGAAATATAACAATAGAACAAAACATAGAAAAACAACATAGAATGCCCACCCCAACTCACACCCTGACCAACTAAAATAAAGACATAAAAAAGGAACTAAGGTCAGAACGTGACAGGAGGTGTGTTGGGGCATTGTCCTGTTGAAAAACAAAAGATAGTCCCACTAAGCGCAAAACAGATGGGATGGCATATAGCTGCAGAATGCTGTGGTAGCCATGCTGGTTAAGTGTGCCTTGAATTATAAATAAATCACTGACAGTGTCACCTTTATTTAACCAGGTAGGCCAGTTGAGAACAAGTTCTCATTTACAACTGCGACCTGGCCAAGATAAAGCAAAGCAGTGCGACAAAAACAACAACACAGAGTTACACATGGGATAAACAAACGTACAGTCAATGACACAACAGAAAAATCAGTATACAGTGTGTGCAAATGAAGTAAGGAGGTAAGGCAATAAATAGGCCATAGTGGCGAAGTAATTACAATTTTGCAATTTACACTGCAGTGATATATGTGCAGATGAGGATGTGCAAGCAGAAATACTGGTGTGCAAAACAGCAGAAAAACAAAACAAATATGGGGATGAGGTAGGTAGTTGATTGGATGGGCTATTTACAGCTGCAGCGATCGGTAAGCTGCTCTGACAGCTGACACTTATAGTTAGTGAGGGAGCTATAAGTCTCCAACTTCAGTGATTTTTGCAATTCGTTCCAGTCATTGGCAGCAGAGAACTGGAAGGAAAGGCACCAAAATAGGTGTTGGCTTTGGGGATGACCAGTGAAATATACCTGCTGGAGCGGGTGCTATAGGTGGGTGTTGCTATGGTGACCAGTAAGCTGAGATAAGGTGGAGCTTTACCTAGTAAAACTTATAGATGACCTGGAGCCAGTGGGTTTGGTGACTAATATGTAGCGAGGACCAGCCAACGAGAGCATACAGTGGTGGGTAGTATATGGGGCTTTGGTGACAAAACGGATGGCACTGTGATAGACTGCATCCAATTTGCTGAGTAGAGTGTTGGAGGCTATTTTGTAAATGACATCGCCGAAGTCAAGGATCGGTAGGATAGTTAGTTTTACGTAGGATAGTTAGTTTACATGAGTGAAGGAGGCTTTGTTGCGAACTAGGAAGTCAATTCTAGATTTTAGCGATCGGTTGAAGAGCATGCGTTTCCTTTTACTAGCATTTAATAGCAGTTGAAGGCCACGGAAGGAGTGTTGTATGGCGTTGAAGCTCGTCTGGAGGTTTGTTAACACAGTGTCCAAAGAAAGGCCAGATGTATACAGAATGGTGTCGTCTGCATAGAGGTGGATCAAACAATCACCCGCCGCAAGAGCGACATCATTGATATATACAGAGAAAAGAGTCAGCCCGAGAATTGATCCCTGTGGCACCCCCAGATGTCCGGACAACAGGCCCTCCGATTTGACACACTGAACTCTATCTGAGAAGTAGTTAGTGAACCAGGCGAGGCAGTCATTAGAGAAACCAAGGCTGTTGAGTCTGCCGAAAAGAATAGAGTGCCAGGGAAAATGCAGAGTGCCAAATTCAAATAAATGACTATAAAAATCAAACTTTCATTAAATCACACATGTAAGATACCAAATTAAAGCTACACTCGTTGTGAATCCAGCCAACATGTCAGATTTCAAAAAGGCTTTTCGGCGAAAGCATAAGATGCTATTATCTGATTATAGTACAACAATAAACAAAGAGAGTAGCATATTTCAACCCTGCAGGCGCAACACAAAACATAGAAATAAAATATAAATCATGCCTTACCTTTGACGAGCTTCTTTTGTTGGCACTCCAATATGTCCCATAAACATCACAAATGGTCCTTTTGTTCGATTAATTCCGTCTATATATATCCAAAATGTCCATTTATTTGGCGCGTTTGATCCAGAAAATACCGGTTCCAACTTGCGCAACATGACTACAAAATCTCTCAAACGTTACCTGTAAACTTTGCCAAAACATTTCAAACTACTTTTGTCATACAACTTTAGGTATTTTTTAACGTAAATAATTGATCAAATTGAAGACGGGATGATCTGTGTTCAATACAGGAGGAAAACAAACTGTAGCTAGCTTTCTGGTCACGCGCCTCTATCTAACAGTACACTTCAAGTGACCCTCGTTCAAGATGACCGTACTTCTTCATTTCACAAAGAAATAACCTCAACCAATTTCTAAATACTGTTGACATCCAGTGGATGCGATAGAAACTGCAAGAAGGTCCCTTAGAAATCTGGATTCCCAATGAAAATATTATTGACAAGAGAGGGACCTCAAAAACAAAATCTAAATGGTTTGTCCTCGGGGTTTCGCCTGCTAAATAAGTTATGTTATACTCACAGACATGATGCAAACAGTTTTAGAAACTTCAAAGTGTTTCCCATGCATATATTTTCTTATGGAGAGGAGTAGCAGGCAGGTGAATTTGGGCATGCATTTCATCCGGACGTGAAAATACTGCCCCCTGTCACCAAGACGTTAAAAAGGCAGAGCAGTGCTTTATTATGGACATACTTCTCCCCATCTTAGCTACTGTTGTATCAACATGTTTTGACCATGATAGTTGGTACAATCCACGGTAACTCCAAGCAGTTTAGTCACTTCAATTTGTTCAATTTCCACATTATTTATTATACAATTTAGTTCATGTTTAGGGTTTAGTGAACGATTTGTTCCAAATAAAATGCTTTAGTTTTTGAAATATTTAGGACTAACTTATTTCTTGCCACTCATTCTGAAACTAACTGCAGCTTTTCATTAAGGGTTGCAGTGATTTCAATTGCTTTAGTAGCTGACGTGTATGGTGTTGAGTCATCTGCATACATAGACACACTGGCTTTACTCAAGGCCAGTGGCATGTCATTAGTAAAGATTGAAAATGTAAGGGGCCTAGACAGCAGCCCTGGGGAATTCCTGATTCTACCTGGATTATGTTGGAGAGGCTTCCATTAAAGAACACCCTCTGTGTTCTGTTAAACCGGTAACTTGTTATTCACAATATAACAGGGGTGTAAAGCTTAAAACATACGCTTGTCAAAAGCTACACTGAAGTCTAACAAAACAGCTCCAACAATGTTTGTATCATAAATTTCTCTCAGCCAATCATCATCATTGTCAGTGCCATGCTTGTTGAATGTCCTTCCCTATAAGCGTGCTGAAATTCTGTTGTCAATTTGTTTACAGTAATATAGCATTGTATCTGATTCAAAAACAATTTCTTTCTCCAATAGTTTACTAAGTTTTGGTAACAGACTGATTAGTTAGCTATTTGAGCCAGTAAAGGGGGCTTTACTATTCTTGGGTTTTTGCCAAAATGTAATTTATAGTGCGCCAAAGCTTTTTACTATCATTCATATTTGTTTCATAGTGTAGTTTCTTGTTTTTTTTTTCAGTTTTGTCACATGATTTCTCAATTAGCAGTATGTTTGCCCATTGGTTATGCAGCCAGACTTATTTGTCATTCCTTTTCAACCATACAATTTTTCAATTTCTCATCAATCCACAGTGAACAGTTTTTACAGTTTCCTTAATGGTTGCATGCTTATTAGTAACTGGAATAAGCTATTTCATAAATGTGACAAGTGCAGCATCCGGTTGCTCCTCGTTACACACCACAGACCAACAAATATTCTTTACATCAACAACATATGAATCACTACAAAACATATTGTATGACCTCTTATAGGTTATATTAGGCCCAGCCTTTGGAACTTTAGTTTTCCAAGTATGGTGACTATATTGGGATTTGGATACTGCTTTAACTTCTTGGTGACAGTGGGGCAGTATTGAGTGGCTTGGATGAATAAGGTGCCCAGAGTAAAATGCCTGCTACTCTGTCCCAAATGGTAATACATGCATATTGGTAGTAGTATTGGATAGAGAACACTCTGAAGTTTCTAAAACTGTTTAAATGATGTCTGTGAGTATAACGGAACTCATATGGCAGGCGAAAACCTGAGACAAATCCAACCAGGAAGTGGGAAATCTGAGGTTTGTAGTTTCATTTAAGTGATTGCCTATCCAATATGCTGTGTCTATGGGGCGAGATTGCACTTCCCAAGGCTTCCAGCAGATGTCAACAGTCTTTAGAAAGTTGTTTGAGGCTTCTATTGTGGAAGGGTGTCGAATAAGAGCTGTTTCAACAAGTGGACAAGGCTGAGTCCAATCAGTTGTTTATTGCTCGGTCACGCGGGCGCGCCGTGCCTTCTTTTCCCTCTGCAATGAATACGCTATTGTCCGGTTGGATATTATTAAAGATTTATTATAAAAAAATACCCTTAGGATTGATTGTAAATATCGTTTAACATGTTTCTACAAACTGTAATGGAACTCTTTTGACTTTTTGTCTGGATTTTGCACTCGCGCAATGTGCATTTGGAATAGTGAACTAATATTTGGACATAAATATGGATGTAATTGAACATAACTAACATTTATTGTGGAAGTGGGAGTCCTGGGAGTGCATTCTGACGAAGATCAGCAAAGGTAAGTGAAGATTTATAATGCTATTTATGACTTTTGTTGACTCTACAACTTGGCGGGTAACTGTATGGCTTGCTTTTGTGGCTGAACGCTGTTCTCAGATTATTGAATATTGTGCTTTTGCGAAATCTGACACAGTGGTTGAATTAAGAACAAGTTTATTTGCAATTCTATGTAAAATATGTATTTTTCATCATTATGATTATTTCTGTTATTTGATGTGGCTCTCTGCAATTTCTCTGGATGTTTTGGAGGCATTTCTGAACATGGTGCCAATGTAAACTGAGGTTTTTGGATATAAATATGAACTTGATCGAACAAAACATACATGTATTGTGTAACATTGAGTCCTGGGAGTGTCATCTGATGAAGATCGTCAAAGGTTAGTAATTAATTTTATCTATATTTCTGCTTTTTGTGACACCTCTCTTTGGTTGGAAAATGGCTGAATGCTTTCTGTGACTATTTGCTGACCTAACATAATGATATGTTCTGCTTTCGCTGAAAAGCCTTTTTGAAATCGGACACTGTGGTTGGATTAACGAGAAGTGTATCTTTAAAATGGTGTGAAATACTTGTATGGTTGAGGAATTTTAATTATGGGATTTCTGTTGTTTTGAATTTGGCGCTCTGCAATTTCACTGGCTGTTGGCGAGGTGGGACGCTAGCGTCCCGAACGATCCCAGAGAGGTTAAAGCAAATTTATGCAGCATTAGTAAAGATGTGATCAATAAATGTTGATGATTTCTGTCACACGGAGCAGAATAGGTGAACCCAAGAGCAGACTCAGACGAGGGGACCGGGATGAGGAAATCAAGGTGTTTATTGAAACATGGGGGATTGAGTGCAGGCCAGTGGAAGCTCGGGCGGTTTGCTGGAAACCAGGTGTGGAGGCTGAGGCTGGAGCAAGAGGTGTGGGGACCGGGTAAGCAGGTCCGGAGGGGAATCTAAGGGAGCATAGAATGGGGAAGTCGAACTGGAGACAGGGACCAGAGTCAGAGCGGGCAGAACTGTAGAGGAGAGGAAAACAGCATCAGGCAAGGGAAAACAGGGACAACAGGAACAAACGGCTAGAAACATGGACTGACTGGGCAGAGATTATGATCTGGCAGTGTGGAAGTGAGAGGACTGAGTATTTGTAGAGGTCTTGATTATGGAACAGGTTGCAGCTGGTGGGGATCTGCTCTGACTCCAGCACACCTGTCTTCGCCCACACAATCACACACACACAGGGAGAGAGAGGGAGAGAGCACTAGGGGAGTGGCAGCAGGTCAAGGAGACACCAGATGAGCACTAGAGGGCGTGGCAGGAGCAGATGTGACAGATATCATTCTTGTGAAGGTTTGTAAATTCCCTGGTAGGGTGACTGATAACCTTAACCAGGTTGCAGGCACTAGTTACATTTGGAAGCATTTTCTTGAGTGGGCAGCTTGATGAAAGCCAGTCAATATTTAAATCACCCAGAAAATATACCTTTCTGTTGATATCACATACACCACCGTTCAAAAGTTTGGGGTGACTTAGAAATGTCCTTGTTTTTTAAAGAAAAGCACATTTTTGTCCATTAAAATAAGAAAAATTTGATAATAAATACAGTGTAGACATTGTTAATGTAGCTGGAAACGGCTGATTTTTAATGGAATATTAACATAGGCGTACAGAGGCCCACTATCATTAGCTGTGTTAGCTAATCCAAGTTTATAATTTTAAAAGGCTAATTGATCATTAGAAAACCCTTTTGCAATTATGTTAGCACAGCTGAAAACTGTTGTTCTAATTAAAGAAGCAATAAAACTAGCCTTCTTTAGACTAGTTGAGTATCTGGAGCATCAGCATTTGTGGGTTCGACAGACTCAAAATGGCCAGAAACAAAGATCTTTCTTCTGAAACTCGGCAGTCTATTCTTGTTCTGAGAAATGAAGGCTATTCCATGCGAGAAATTGTCAAGAAACTAAAGATCTCGTACAATGCTGTGTACTACTCCCTTCACAGAACAGCGCAAACTGGCCCTAACCAGAATAGAAAGAGGAGTGGGAGGCCCTGGTGCACAACTGAGCAAGAGGACAAGTACATTAGGGTGTCTAGTTTGAGAAACAGATGCCTCAAGTCCTCAACTGGCAGCTTCATTTAATAATACCCACAAAACACCAGTCTCAACATCATCAATGAAGAGGCGACTCCGGGATGCTGGCCTTCTAGGCAGAGTCTCTCTGTCCAGTGTCTGTGTCCATCTTTAATCTTTTCTTTTTATTGGCCAGTCTGAGATATGACTTTTTCTTCGCAACTCTGCTATTGGAACACAGGAGTGATGGTTGCTGATAATGGGCCACTGTACGCCTATGTAGATATTCAATTTTTTTAAATCAGCAGTTTCCAGCTACAATAGTCATTTACAACATTAACAATGCCTACACTGTATTTCTGATCAAATTGATGTTATCTTTTAATGGACCAAAAAATTAGCTTTCTTTCAAAAACAAGGACATTTCTAAGTGACCCCAAACCTTTGAACGAATGTGTACATTATCAAGCATTTCACACATATCCAGATACTGACTGTTAGCACTTGATGGTCTATAGCGGTTTCCCACCAGAATGGGCATGAGGTGAGGCAGATGAACCTGTAGCCATACTACTTCAACAGTATTTAACATGAGATCCTCTCTCAGCTTTACAGGAATGTGGTTCTATCATGACACAAGGCGAGACCCAGATGCAGACACAGAAGGCAGATGGTTGGAGTATTAGTGTTTATTCATCCAAAAGGAGTAGGCAAGAGAATGGTTGTGGACAGGCAAAAGGTGAAAACCAGATCAGAGTCCAGGAGGTACAGAGCGGCAGACAGGCTCGTGGTCAAGGCAGGCAGAATGGTCAGGCAGGCGGCTACCGAGTCCAGAAACAGGCAAGGGTCAAAACCGGGAAGACTAGAAAAAGGAGAATAGCAAACAGCAGGAAAACAGGAAAACCGCTGATTGACTTGGAACATGCAAGACAAACTGGCACAGAGAGACAGGAAAAATAAGGCTAAATTACACTGGGGAAAACAAGCGACACCTGGAGGGGGTGGAGACAATAACGAGGACAGGTGAAACAGATCAGGATGTGACAGGTTCTGAATATAAATGGAAACATCTCTACCTTTGGAATTTATGTATTTTCTGTAGATGTGATAAACATGTATTGCTACCTATATACCATCAAAGATATTATGTATGTGAGTTTCTGAGAATATGAATGTAATCTGTTACTAGCAAATTAGGGATTTATGGGTTAGGGAGACATGGGTTAGGGTGATGTCCTCTATGACTTTTAGTGCTGCTGAGACCTCTTCGGACTATTCTTTCTATGCCAACAGTCAATGCTTAGTTGACATACAGTGCATTCGGAAAGTATTCTGAAAAACCAAACTAAAATATCACATTTACATAAGTATTCCGACCCTTTACTCAGCACTTTGTTGAAGCACCTTTGGCAGCGATTACAGACTTGAGTCGTCTTGGGTATGACGCTGAAAGCTTGGCACACCTGTATTTGGGGAGTTTCCCCCAATTATTCTCTGCAGATCCTCTCAAGCTCTGTCAGGTTGGATGGGGAGCATCGCTGCACAGCCATTTTCAGGTCTCTCCAGAGATGTTTGATCGGGTTCAAGTCCGGGCTTTGGCTGGGCCACTCAAGGACATTCAGAGACTTATCCCAGATCTACTCCTGCGTTCTCTTGGCTGTGTGCTTCGGGTCGTTGTCCTGTTGGAAGGTGAACCTTCACCCCAGTCTGAGGTCCTGAGCACTCTGAAGCAGGTTTTCATCAAGGATCTCCCATTTCCACAGAGGAACTCTGGAGCTCTGTCAGAGTGACCAATGGGTTCTTGGTCACCTCCCTGACCAAGGTCCTTCTCCCCGATTGCTCAGTTTGGCCAGGCTGCCAGCTCTAGGAAGAGTATTGGGGGTTCCATACTTCTTCCATTTAAGAATAATGGAGGCTACTGTGTTCTTGGGGACCTACAATGCTGCATAGATGTTTTGGTACTCTTCCCCAAATGTGTGCCTCGACACAATCCTGTCTCAGAGCTCTATGGACAATTATTTCGACCTCATAGCTTGGTTTTTGCTCTGACATGCACTGTCAACTGTGGGACCTTATATAGACAGGTGTGCCTTTCCAAATAATGTCCAATCAATTTAATATTTGACAGGTGGATTCCAATCAAGTTGTTGAACCATCTCAAGGATGATCAATGGAAACAGGATGCACCTGAGATCAATTTCAAGTCTCATAGAAAAGGGTCTGAATGCTTATGTAAATAAGGTATTTCTGTTTTTTTTATTTGATAAATTATCAACATTTTCTGAAAAACCTGTTTTCACTTTGTCGTAATGGTGTATTGTGTGTAGATTGGTGAGGAAACAAATGTATTTAAGCCAATTAAGAATAAGGGTGTAATGTGAACAAAATGTAGAAAGGGGAAAAGGTTCTGAATACTTTCCGAATGCCCTGTAGAGCAACAGACCGTATGCCAATAACATTCAAATTATATTACTATAAGAAGTTCTGTAACTTCTAAGATGATTACCCTTATCTTAAATCAATAAGAATAAATTGAGAAATTACAGTCATTTTGTGTGAGACGCCACGAAATCGGCTGTACAATTGGAGAAAATATGTGATGTCAGCAAAACTGTCTTTACAAAGCATTTGTGCCAAAATGACTGCTGGCCCTGGATGGCTAGTCATTCACCAACACAGGACCCATAAGCCCCTCATACACAGTACAATACTGCTCCTAATAATCTGTGCTGACTAAAACAACATGATGAAAGAAAGTAAGGTGCAGATATTTGGCCTTGTGCCAGCCTGTAATATCCTCTTGATTCTAGTTCAGTGTCTGTTCCTGTTCCTACGTGGAGGTGCTTGTGCAGTGCTGGGAAACCCCAGATCCCAGCCAGAGACAGACTCACTGCTGCTGTATCAAAGTGTATGGCTGTATCCCAAATGACACCCTGTTTCCAATAATAGTAGACTACTTTTAACCAGGGCCCATAGGGTAGTGCACCAGGGGAATAGGTGTCAATTTGGTATGCAGACAAAGTGTATAATACTGCTCAGATCCAAACTTCCCTACCTGCCAGGTGTCAGCTTGTGACTCCACAGTAAAATAATGAATTTCTTCCATGCTGGTAATGGCAATGTCAGTAAGCTCTGTAAAAATTTAGCATGAATGAAGGCTTGATTAGGTTTGTCATCTATTTACTCATGGTTCATCTCTGCTATGTATTCCCCACAAGGTGAATTAATCATCATATTGAGCGTAGTTTAAATAAATTCAATACATGATTTAACAATGGTCTCTCTATATTAGAGAAATATGATCAAATGCTGTTATGGCTGCATCATCACAAGCAGCCCAATTCTGATATTTTTCCACTAATTGGTATTTTGACCAATCACATCAGATCTTTTCACATCAGATCTATTTCAGGGCTGATCTGATTTGTCAAAAGACCAATTAACTGAAAAATCATCAGAATTGGGCTGCCTGTGTGAAGGCTGCCTATTTGGACCAAAATATGACACAATACCAAAAGGCCTGTTCTATGCTCTTATTTCAAATCTTGGCTTCAGATGCTGAAGTCCACCGCATTTGTGGAATTCTTACTGGAGAAAGTGATAAGGACAAACTATTCTGTTAGTCAGAGAAAGGGGCCCTTTAAGGTCCCATGCATCTGTGTCCACACATACTTACACCCGCACTGACATTTTCTCAGCAGTATGAGGTTACATACTGAAAAAGAGACTTCTGCATCGCCTAACTGCTTTTTGTTGCTTTGAGGACAAACAAGCGTCTTTACTCTGGTGTCTGGTCCCAATCAGCACTGATGTCAAAAGTCCACCAAAACGGGCAGCGTTCACTGAGAATGGACAACAACCAGTATTTTTAGAAGACCTATGATTCATTCACATTTTTTTGAATGACCTCTAACCTGCTAAGTTTTTCCTGATATTTAAAAAAATTAGTACAGAGAGCAGAGTGTGTTAAAGTACATCACCAGGATTACAAGTGTTCCGGAGCAGGAGACGCAACTGACAAGCTAGCCTGGTCACGGCCTAGACAGGGTCGCAAGGGGCCTGGAGAAGATTACGAACCCTACACTAACCATAAAGCTACACAGAAAAGGTCCTTGTAATATTTATGCTAAAATGTATTTCGCAATAGCTCATATTCTAGTTATCTTCACATGGGCTCAGCGGAACTACAATTATCAACATTCTCTGGATGATGCCTTGGCAACCACAGCACAGTGAGGGCAGACTGACACATTTCCCTGTTAAACCATTAAGGTAATGAGTACACATTATTTTAAAATAATATCTTACAAGTCCACAGGGAAGTCTGTTTTGAGCAGCATCGGCAGAATTTCTAGCTGCAGGATGATCGAGTATACTTAATATGTATTGACTGATGTTCCCGTGAATGAAGGTTATGGGATCTCTGAAAAGACAGTCATTGTTCATCATCTCCTGGCTGCAAATGACTTTGTACTATTAAGAGGAAGAAAGGCTAACCACTGGACCCATGTGATAGCAGGGCCCTGAAAGAGGAGACCACTGATGCATGAGTGAAAAGCGCCTTATGTCAAACGTAATTGTCCTGGCCTGAAAAACAAGCCAGCGATGTCTGATTTGATTCCCTCCTGTTTGGCTCAAATTACTTCCTGTCTAGCTTCTGAGATGTTGCCTTGACAATGATCTTCTGGGTAGGTCTTGGGATGCTTTAAAGCCCCCACCCAGTCCACCCAAGACTAGGATTTAATGACCCATCATTTTCCTGTCTTTTGTTTTCTCTGCTTCTTTTCACAGCCAACAAACAATGCAAAAAAATACTTTACAACAAAATGCTGCAACAAAAAGCACTACAGAAGCAAATGATTCACAATCCACCATAATATGGTACAACCATATCAAACCACTGACATTAGTGACCTGTTTGCGATTCAGAATTACAAAGAGTAATGTATGTCACAGTCCAAAGGATGTCTAAAGTGGACACCTGTCACACAGCCTGACCTTGTATGTGGATACTTCCCAAATGGCCCAATGGGCCTTAGTCAAAAGTAGAGCACGACATAGGGAATAGGGTGCCATTTGGGAAGCAATCACAGTTTCTTCTGACTGAGTGTGCTATCTGACCAATCACCTCCAGCCATGTTTTTCAGATAGTCAGCCTCGCTGGTCTGGGAGGAAGACATCTCTCTCAGAGACAGATAGTCAGCCTTGCTAGTCTGGGAGGAAGAATTCTCTCTCAGAGACAGGTAGTCAGCCTTGCTGGTCTGGGAGGAAGACATCTCTCTCAGAGAACAGATAGTCAGCCTTGCTGGTCTGGGAGGACGACATCTCTCTCAGAGAACAGATAGTCAGCCTCACTGGTCTGGGAGGAAGACATCTCTCTCAGAGAACAGATAGCCAGCCTCGCTGGTCTGGGAGGACAACATCTCTCTCAGAGAACAGATAGTCAGCCTCACTGGTCTGGGAGGAAGACATCTCTCTCAGAGAACAGATAGTCAGCCTCGCTGGTCTGGGAGGACGACATCTCTCTCAGAGAACAGATAGTCAGCCTCACTGGTCTGGGAGGAAGACATCTCTCTCAGAGAACAGATAGTCAGCCTCGCTGGTCTGGGAGGACGACATCTCTCTCAGAGAACACATAGTCAGCCTCACTGGTCTGGGAGGAAGACATCTCTCTCAGAGAACAGATAGTCAGCCTCGCTGGTCTGTGAGGAAGACATCTCTCTCAGAGAACAGATAGTCAGCCTCTCTGGTCTGGGGGGAAGACATCTCTCTCAGAGAACAGATAGTCAGCCTCTCTGGTCTGGGAGGAAGACCTCTCTCTCAGAGAACATGTCAATCCTCAAGAATGTAGATCTTTCGCTACCCACAACTAAATACCATTTTTCCTCTCTGTCACTTTGCTTTTTTCCTCTCTCTCTCTCTCTCCCTCTCATCGCAAGGATCTTTGAAGTAAATAGTGAAAGGAACCCGGACTGTAGCAAATTACCTGAGGACTGAAACATTTTTGACATAAGTCCTGAGAGATGGGGCGAGCCACTTTTCCTGGCGGTCCCTTTGGGCACATTTAATCTGGGGCTGTGGAAGACAGCGGCGCTGACAGAGTGACGGGACAGCTGGACACGCTTCCAGGGCAGCAGTGACGGACACAGTCAGAGACCGGACCACGGCAACTGCAGACACAGCCCAGACAGGAGCAGGGCCACACAGCCCAGACAGGAGCAGGACCACACAGCTCAGACAGGAGCAGGGCCACACAGCCCAGACAGGAGCAGGGCCACACAGCCCAGACAGGAGCAGGGCCACACAGCCCAGACAGGTGCAGGACCACACAGCCCAGACAGGAGCAGGACCACACAGCCTAGAGAGGAGCAGGACCACACAGCCCAGACAGGAACAGGACCACACAGCTCAGACAGGAGCAGGGCCACACAGCCCAGACAGGAGCAGGGCCACACAGCCCAGACAGGAGCAGGGCCACACAGCCCAGACAGGTGCAGGACCACACAGCCCAGACAGGAGCAGGACCACACAGCCTAGAGAGGAGCAGGACCACACAGCCCAGACAGGAGCAGGACCACACAGCCCAGACAGGAGCAGGAACACAGCCTAGAGAGGAGCAGGAACACAGCCCAGACAGGAGCAGGAACACAGCCCAGACAGGAGAAGGGACACAGCCCAGACAGGAGAAGGGACACAGCCCAGACAGGAGAAGGGACACAGCCCAGACAGGAGAAGGGACACAGCCCAGACAGGAGCAGGGACACAGCCCAGACAGGAGAAGGGACACAGCCCAGACAGGAGCAGGGACACAGCCCAGACAGGAGAAGGGACACAGCCCAGACAGGGGCAGGGATACAGCCCAGACAGGAGCAGGGACACATAGCCCAGACAGGGGTAGGGACACACAGCCCAGACAGTGGTAAGGCAACACAGCCCAGACAGTAGTAGGGACAGACAGCCCAGACAGGGGCATGGCCACACAGTCCAGACAGATGCAGGGACACACAGTCCAGACAGATGCAGGGACACACAGCCCAGACAGATGCAGGGACACACAGCCCAGACAGATGCAGGGACACACAGTCCAGACAGATGCAGGGACACACAGCCCAGACAGTATTAGGGACACACAGTCCAGACAGATGCAGGGACACACAGTCCAGACAGATGCAGGGACACAGCTCAGACAGTAGTAGGGGCACAACCCAGACAGGGGTAAGGTCACACAGCCCAGACGGGGGCAGGGACACAGCCCAGACAGGAGAAGGGACACAGCCCAAACAGGGGTACGGTCACACAGCCCAGACGGGGGCAGGGCCACAGCCCAGACAGGAGAAGGGACACAGCCCAAACAGGGTTAAGGTCACACAGCCCAGACGGGGGCAGGGACACACAGCCCAGACAGGAGCAGGGCCACACAGCCCAGACAGGAGCAGGGCCACACAGCCCAGACAGGTGCAGGACCACACAGCCCAGACAGGAGCAGGACCACACAGCCTAGAGAGGGACACATAGCCCAGCAGCCCAGACAGTGGTAAGGCAACACAGCCCAGACAGTAGTAGGGACAGCCCAGACAGGGGCATGGCCACACAGCCCAGACAGGAGCAGGACCACACAGCCCAGACAGGAGCAGGACCACACAGCCCAGACAGGAGAAGGGACACAGCCCAAACAGGGTTAAGGTCACACAGCCCAGACGGGGGCAGGGACACACAGCCCAGACAGGAGAAGGGACACAGCCCAAACAGGGGTAAGGTCACACAGCCCAGACGGGGGCAGGGCCACAGCCCAGCAGGGACACACAGCCCAGACGGGGGCAGGGCCACAGCCCAGCAGGGACACACAGCCCAGACGGGGGCAGGGCCACAGCCCAGCAGGGACACACAGCCCAGACGGGGGCAGGGACACACAGCCCAGACGGGGGCAGCGCCACAGCCCAGCAGGGACACACAGCCCAGACAGGTACAGGGACACAGTCAGGGACACAGTCAGGGACACAGTCAGGACACAGTCAGTGACAGGATCCAAGTGTTGTGTTTTCCCTTTTTATCTGTAAGAAGAAGAATCTATTATTTTCTTCAGTCTAATTTGTTACCGTCACCCTTTATCTGAAGCTAGTTAAACAACATCTCTCTCTCTATATATATATATTTCTCTTTCTATGTCTCTCTCTCTATCTCTCTATCTCTCTCTCTATATATATATATATATATATTTCTCTTTCTATGTCTCTCTCTCTATTTCTCTCTATCCAGTCAGCCCCTTTATTTTAATGCTGGAACAGGATGTTAGTTATTTTATGTCAGGTAGATAATCCATTGGTGTTGCACTTAAACTGATTCGTACCTCTGGAATGAGGAAACGAAAACAGAAATGTCAGTTCAATTAATTCCATTCTTGGCAGCCTAATGAGGAACCTTCAATGAGTAATGCAGATCTATAAAGAACTGGCCTGCGTCCCAAATGGCACCCTTTTCCCTATATAGCCACATAGGGCTCTGTTTAAACATAGTGTACTATATATAGGGAATATGTTGCCATTTGGGATGCACACCTGGTTTACATCATAAGTTCTATTGAATGTGACTAAACCAGTGGTATTCAGTTACGTGAATCCTCCTGGACATGACGTATATCTCATACCCATCCCTCAAAACCTTCGCACAATTGGAACACTGTTGCTGGACGACACACCACCTGAAAGGGAAAGCTGTTGCTGGACAACACATCACCTGAAATGGAACACTGTTGCTGGACAACACACCACCTGAGATGGAACACTGTTGCTGGACGACACACCACCTGAAATGGAACATTGCTGCTGGACCACAAACCACCAAAAATGGAACACTGTTGCTGGACCACACACCACCGGAAATGGAACACTGTTGCTGGACCACACACCACCTGAAAGGCAATAAATCAAATGCATCTATTTTATAATGTGAGACAAATTACCACAGATTTACCACAGGGCTTCCACAGAGTTACCACAGGGCTTTTCAGATAAATAAAACCCAGGGGTGGTGTGTGTGTGTGTGTGTGTACATGAATGATGAAAGCCTTCGACATCCAACATTTTGCTTTAGAAATGTGCCAACACCAATGTATTTACCTATGCACCCAATAAACCATGACCAAACCATGACATCTCCACACACCCTCCTCCTGTGGGTTTCCTATAAGTTTCTCCCTCCCTGGCTGTTTGGGACTAATCAGGAATGCATGGGGTGCATTCATGGCTAACAAAACGATGATTACAGAGGGTAACAGGATCAGTACTAATCAGCGTACCCTGAGAAAATGCCAGAGGGATTTCAACCATTGTCAGGTCATCACTTTCCCTTTTAATTATGAGTAATGCAGAGGTAGAATATCCTCTTTAGCTTGGTGGCCGGCCCTTTCTACTAACTGTCACATGGTTCTTTGATTCAGGAATGATCAAAACCTGCAGAAAGACAGTGTGGATAATCAACCTGATGTGCCTGTCTGCCTTCTTATATCTCTGACAATGAACAATGGCCACCTCATAACTAATGGCACTGGTACAGAGAAAGCCTCTTCAATGAAGAGAGAAGGAGGAAAGGAGGGAAGGAGGGACAGAGGGAGGGAGAAAGGGAGGGAAGGAGGGACAGAGGGAGGGAGGGAATGAGGGAGGGAATAGGGAGGGATAAATAACCATTATCCAAAGACATGTTCTATCATGTCAGAAAGTCTATTTTCTCTAGCCAAATCCCTCAGTACCTTGTACAGAAAATATTCAGGTCTTGTAATAGAGATTAGAACAGCAGATTAGGAGAAGGGTGAGCATTTATCTGAGCCTGGGAGAGACAGAGAGAAAATAATGATGCTTGTATGAAGCATCTTAGGCTTATCACGGGACTGATAAAAGAGCCAGAAACAATGAAGTGCTCTATTGAACTGACAGCGTATCTTATTGCTTTCATTGTGACAGGGTCAAAGAGATGGAGAGACTTCTACCACACTACTCTGGTTCTTTGAGCTGATGGCGCATTCTGCTGGCAAGGTATTGAATAGACGCTCAAACCACATGGAATGGCTGCAGTACCCAATCAAAACGCTAGGTGGGAGTGTACAACAAGTCACCTCACCTGTGCATACCCAGGCCTACATGGGAATTTCAATTTACAGAGCATTCAGGCACAGGCCGAGAATCATCCTAACCATCAGAAAAATAACGATTGAGTTATGGTTCCGTTGTACAGTTCAGTTTATTCTCTAACAATATATATATATATATATATATATATATATATATATATATATATATATACACACATTTATACACAGTTTATGCAATTCATATTTACAAGGACTATCTAAAAAATGAAAGAGAGACATGTTACAAATATGGGGAACATTTCAGAAATGATCAGGAAAGTTGATCAAATGAGAAGAGCACCATATTAATGTCAGCAGCAGCAGGGTCATGTTCAGGTTACCTCCATGATCTCCACCAGGTGGCTCTCTCCTCTTGTCAGTTTCTCCAACGTTGGTCCAGTTGAACTGTTTCATAGTCCCTCTGCACACACCTGGCTTTCTACCAGGGTCTCCCGTGTGTGGAGCTAATAAATCATTCTTGCCTTCGTACAGGCACAGGGGACCACAGAGACGTATGGGAGGGAAAGGGGACGAGAGGGGGGCTCGGGAGAGGGAGGCCGGGAGGACTTGAGAGAGGGAAGGTGGGTGAAAAAACAAGTGGAGGAGAAGGGACGTTATGTAGCGACGGGGATCCGGAGCAGGATGAGGGGTTGGAGGAAATAGGTGACAGGCTGGGAGGGAAACTAAGGTGACAGGGAAACGAGGAGTATGGAGGAGGGGTGGTGAAAACCGAAGAAGAACAAGAAAGGCAAGGAGACAGTGAGGAGAGATAGTCAGGTGTCAAGGGGTACGAGTGGCCATTAGGTTGGCAGAAAGAAAGGTGGTTGGTCGACAAAGTGGATTTGCGGAGACAGATACCTGCCCCCTGTTTAGAGTGACGGCATCCCTCTCTCACAGGCACCATGTCCGCCCAATGAGCCATCTCCTTACCATCTGACCTCAGATGGATGTCTGTTAATGACGAGGAGGATGCGCACTGCAGCTGCTCTGTACTGGTGTTTGTGGTTGGGTACTGACTGTCTATGTAGCTCTTCAGCCCTTGGAGGAGGATGAAGCCCTTTTTCTCCAAGGGGCTGCTGCTGCCCATGAAGCCAGCCAGGTGAGAGACACACTGCTGGAAGCCTGCCGTGTAGATGGCAGGGAGAGCAGACCTGGGGAATGCTGCTGTTGGGGGACTGGGGGCGCCTGCCATGGAGGCCTCACTGTGAATAACTTGCTGCACCTCCTTCGGCCCACACACAGCCTGGCAGGAACAATCTAAAAAAAAGTTCAAGGGTGGGAGAGGGAAACATTTTTCATTTGTACGGACAATTTCATGCATTGTAGATAAACCTTCGCAAACACACTTTGCAGGCCTAGAGCTAATTAGATTTACCATTGCTTATACTTCGTTTGTCTGTCCTTTTTTGAAGATATTCCACAGCCAGGTCTAGAATCTCTGCTTTCTCCAGTTTGGGGTTCTGTAAACGCTGTGAGTGGTCAAGATGAATAGAGGAATAGACTAATAAGGAAACAGGTCAAAAAATAAACAGCCACGTAGTAAAAGCCTTTGGATGGCGCTATAGACTCACAGACTACAACAATTAAGGCTAGGTAGGATTGGATGGATTGAAAAACTCACCGAATCTAATTTGTAGTTCAGTAACAAAATCCTTAGCTCGCTAAGACTCTGATTTATTCGGTCTCGTCTTTTTTTCTCTATAACTGGCTTTAACATCTGCATCGAGACAAGAGGGGGGAGAGAGGTGCCAATTGTAATCAAACTGATGTATTTTTGTATAGGCCTAATTTACCTTAATTAAAGTATAATAGCATACTGATGTACACACTATGTTAGCTACTGTACATGTTAGCTATCACTGCAAAGCATGAGACTATTATTATTACATTTTACCATGCACATGACACATCTGAAAACATACCAAAATCAGAGTAAAAAAATACAAGTTCCTACTCACCCTTCTCATACTGTTGGTATTTTTCGGGCTTGAATTTCCAATTTTCTTCTTCGTCATTGTGCCCATTATTGTTGAAGAAATGTCCAGATGAAAAATGGCACGTACTGATGATATCCTTGCAGTTCGGATCACGGGTGTTGAATGAATGGGGTGCACAGTGCTACACCAGTTTATATCACAGAGGCCACACAGATTGGTGTAGAGGTGACAGTGACGTAACTGAAAACTCTGTAAATTATCTCCTACAACTTCATTGTAATTTAAATACAATTAGCTAAATTAAGATAGGGTTTATGGGTGGGAAGTTTTAATGTCATGTAGTATTGTAATAATATAATGTGATAATGGAGCAATGTACATTAGTATAATGCACAATATTTTGTTTGATGTAATGTTTTTATCTCTGTCAGTATCCCAGGAAGAGTAGATGCTGCCTTGGCAACGGCTAATGGAGATCCTAGTAAAATACGAAATGGTAAACTAATGGGCAAATCCTCTATTTCAACGCTCTCTTGCTAAAAAAATATATATGAGGCCATATTTGTCATTCATTTCCAGTTCAATTTCGATTTTAATTGTGTATTTCTAATTCAAATTCTTCTTAAAAGTAGGCTAATCTGATAAACAACCGTCATCATACGAAATACTTGTCAACAGTAGGTTTTAGTTTTTAGAGTTAGATTTTATCGAAAGCAACAAAAAAAAATCTAAAATAGTCAGAAATCCGAGAGCGATGGAGACAGCATGGCGATGAGTTGACACCTCTTGGATACATACTGTATGTGCTTCACAATTTGGTGACTCGCGAAGACCATAGCAAATGTTTAACACCTATGAAATCACATTTGGCTCTGTTTTCTACTGATCACGTTGTCGAATAACGAATTATTATTAGCCTATAAGCTAGAGGGTTATAATAATGCTAAGCAGCAGATGCAGCAATGAAGAAAATAAAATTATATTATGTTAATAGACACTAGTCTATTATGGAGACCCTAGTTTTTTTGTTTAAAGGGTCACAATTGTAAATTGTATTTTCTTCTGTCTACAAGTACCATTTCGTTATGTGTGCATTTGGCACCATGGAAGTGTGCCTATGGGAACAGTGAAGAAGTGACAAACAGGTGAATAGTTATTTTTTATGGTGTGTGATATATCCGCACACTCCGTAAAGTGTCGATATACTTACAGGTCACGTGAGAACAGGACTGTTCCAGGAGAGAGGGCGGCGAATTCAATACACACCCCAGCATACCCCAATTAACCATAGGCATACTATCACAAACATATTTATTCAAGTCACTACAATACCCACTGGGCACAAACTGGTTGAATAAACGTTGTTTCCCGTGTCATTTAAACAAACAAAACATGCAATGTTGAATCAACGTGGAAGATTGATAGCAATTTTATTTGCAATTTCGGGATTTCATTGTTGTCTATTTCCACCCAACTTTTAGCCTATCCAATGACATGTTTCCCAATTGTGTTGATTTCTCATTGAATTCATGTCAGTTTACTAAATTCAAATGTATATCAAAACTGGACGTTGAACTGACGTCTGAGTCCAGTAGTTAATGTGCTATTTATACTATTTCAAGTGTAGGCTTTAAAGTGTAGTTTTAACAAAAGCGAAAGGATGTAAGTAAAAAGGATCAGGTGTGATTGTGTATGTCTGGTAGGGTGGGCGGGGGTCGGGTTTGATTAATAGCTAATGGGGTGTCAAGGTAAGGTTGCACCTAGGTGTTAAGCGTGCACGTGTGTATTTGCAGGAGTGGGCGGGTGTGTGAGTGCCATGAGCCATCTTTTGAGCCAAAGTGTGCCGCTTTTATGCACAGTCCAAACAACGAGAAGGTCAAATCCAATTGTTTTCGTCACATGTGGACTAACAGTGAAATGCTAACTTGGGGCCCTTCCCAACAAGGAAGAGAAAAATAAAATAGAGAAATAATAGAAAAGTTAAACACGTAATAATAAAAGTAATAATAGATACCCAATGAGTAACGATAACTTGATTATATACACGGGGTACCAGTACTGAGTCGATGTACAGCGGTACGAGGTAATTGAGTTATATATGTACAATTGACCTAACTAGCAACAAAGTGACAGATATGCTAGTAAACAGTAGCAGCAGCGTATGTGAAGAGTCAAAAAAGTCCGTGTAAAAAGGGTAAATGCTGATAGTCCGGGTAGTTATTTGGTTAACTATTTAGCAGTCTTATGGCTTGCAGGTAGAAGCGGTTAAGAGTCCTTTTGGTTTCAGGTGTGCATAGAGGTCGGACTACAATGATGTCGATCAATTGTAGGCTATAAGAAGTTGAATATGTGAGTATGTGAACATTGAAGACCTCGAGAATCTCCATCTTCCTTATTTACAAAACACAATTTCACACTCAATTCGTGAAAACAATTTTTTTAATGGATTTCAGCAGATTTCGTGCATTTTTGTGTGGCTTAATTCGTGTGAAAATATACAATTTTTTGTGCAACTTAATTCGTAGGAAAATAAGGGAAAATGGTGTGACTTCATTCATAGGAAAATACATTTTGGGGGGGAAAACTTCAGAACAATATTTTGAAAATTATTGCAGCAATGGATTTTGGGAAACAGCGTTTACACTGCCTTTTTTTGTGTCCCACATTTATTTATATAAAAAAACAAACGCGTTAACAACCCAATATTGTTAATCAACCAGGTTGTCACCTAAATAATTATTTTATATTAGTAATCTTGCGTTTATTTTTAATTAATGCCAATGCGTTTTTTAATGCTTCTTTTCGCTTAATAATACTTTGAGATACTGGTGCTAATCAGAAACTTTCTGTCCAGAAATTATGCAGAAAAATTTATCCATGCTTTTGTCACTTCTAGGTTAGACTACTGCAATGCTCTACTTTCCGGCTACCCAGATAAAGCACTAAATAAACTTCAGTTAGTGCTAAATACAGCTGCTAGAATCCTGACTAGAACCAAAAAAAATGTATCATATCACTCCAGTGCTAGCCTCCTTACACTGGCTTCCTGTCAAGGCAAGGGCTGATTTCAAGGTTTTACTGCTAACCTACAAAGCATTACATGGGCTTGCTCCTACCTATCTCTCTGATTTTGTCCTGCCGTACATACCTACACGTACGCTACGGTCACAAGACGCAGGCCCCCTAATTGTCCCTAGAATTTCAAAGCAAACAGCTGGAGGCATGGCTTTCTCCTATAGAGCTCCATTTTTATGGAATGGTCTGCCTACCCATGTGAGAGTCGCAAACTCGGTCTCAACCTTTAAGTCTTTACTGAAGACTCATCTCTTCAGTGGGTCATATGATTTAGTGTAGTCTGGCCCAGGAGTGTGAAGGTGAACGGAAAGGCTCTGGAGCAACGAACCGCCCTTGCTGTCTCTGCCTGGCCGGTTCCCCTCTTTCCACTGGGATTCTCTGCCTCTAACCCTATTACAGGGGCTGAGTCACTGGCTTACTAGTGCTATTTCATACCGTCCCTAGGAGGGGTGCGTCACTTGAGTGGGTTGAGTCATTGATGTGATCTTCCTGTCTGGGTTGACGCCCCCCCTTGGGTTGTGCCGTGGCGGAGATCTTTGTGGGCTATACTCGGCCTTGTCTCAGGATGGTAAGTTGGTGGTTGAAGTTATCTCTCTAGTGGTGTGGGGGCTGTGCTTTGGCAAAGTGGGTGGGGTAATATCCTTCCTGTTTGGCCCTGTCCGGGGGTGTCATCGGATGGGGCCACAGTGTCTCCTGACCCCTCCTGTCTCAGCCTCCAGTATTTATGCTGCAGTAGTTTATGTGTCGGGGGGCTAGGGTCAGTTTGTTATATCTGGAGTACTTCTCCTGTCCTATCCGGTGTCCTGTGTGAATTTAAGTATGCTCTCTCTAATTCACTCTTTCTCTCTCTCTCTCTCTCTCTCTCAGAGGACCTGAGCCCTAGGACCATGCCTCAGGACTACCTGACATGATGACTCCTTGTTGTCCCCAGTCCACCTGGCCGTGCTGCTGCTCCAGTTTCAACTGTTCTGCATGTGATTATTATTATTTGACCATGCTGGTCATTTATGAACATTTGAACATCTTGGCCATGTTCTGTTATAATCTCCACCCGGCAAAGCCAGAAGAGGACTAGCCACCCCACATAGCCTGGTTCCTCTCTGGGTTTCTTCCTAGGTTTTGGCCTTTATAGGGAGTTTTTACATTTACATTTACATTTAAGTCATTTAGCAGACGCTCTTATCCAGAGCGACTTACAAATTGGTGCATTTACCTTATGACATCGAGTGGAACAGCCACTTTACAATAGTGCATCTAAATCTTTTAAGGGGGGTGAGAAGGATTACTTTGTCCTATCCTAGGTATTCCTTAAAGAGGTGGGACTAAGATTTTGTCTGTCCACTTGTTTAATGTCAGAGCAGATGGCCAGAGCTGATGGCCAAGTGGTGTAACATAAACCACTGTAGACTATTGAGATCAATCAATAAAATGTATTAATAAAGCCACCGTGCTTCTACACCTGCATTGCTTGCTGTTTGGGGTTTTAGGCAAGGTTTCTGTACAGCACTTTGAGATATCAGCTGATGTACGAATGGCTATATAAATTTAAAAAAATGTATTTTTTTGTGGAATTGATGGAGGTTTTCAATTGGGGAATGGGGATACATTTTCATGATGGGAAATGAGTTAATCAATAAATGTGGGGGAAACAGAAGACCTGAAAAAAAAATCGATTTGATTTAAATTCCCCTGGTGCAACTGCGTGGTATTTGCAATTATAAGAGTCTGGGCTATGATCAATTAGGCCATATCAATGCAGTTAAACAGGTTCATGTAAAATAATGAATTATGTTGGCTTACACTTATGGAACTTCCAAGGCCATTTCATTATGATTATTATGGTCCTGTCAATCATGTTATATAATATTGTAACAAGGCATATTCCAGCATTGTAGGCCTACTTCCTTTGCCCAGAGGCCTACTAGGCTTTCATGACAACAGCTATTAGAGCTCACATTGCAATGTATGAGCCCTGGTTAGAGTCCCTGTTGTAGCTTTCACTTTCTTATGCTACATTGGTGGCAGCGTTGGGATACCGTCCAGCTCACGCCTGGTTATGTGATCTAGTGGTGGGAAGAATTCTGTTTTTCAACATTGTGTTGGGTGTAATTACATTGATATATCTTGTGAACAATGGATAATCAACAACGGGTGTGACAGATAGAAGTAGTCACTACAGGTGTGATCAAGCCTTACATCAAAGTTGCCTGAAGCTCGGTCTAAAGCACTGCATCGCAGTGCTAGAGATGTCACTACACATCCAGGTTCGATCCAGGGCTGTGTCGCAGCCGGCCTCGACCGGGAGACCCATGAGGTGGCGCACAATTGGCCCAGCATTTGGCCCACCTGTTCAAAGTATTATTACAATCATGGTGGTCTTTTGTTACTTAAGCTTATACGTCTAATAACCTGACAATGATCCACATCATATGGGTAGACAAATAATATAAGTGTGTTATGCTGCAAAACACAACTGTCCTTTTTTTAGGATACCAACCAGTAATATGAATCACTGTTGATCCATCCTGTTCTGATCTAATGAGATGGATGTAGGATTTCCTACAGCCTAGAATTGAGGCCTTTCCCAGTCATGAAGGACAAAGTTAGGCCCCTCTTGGTTCTCATTGGCAAAGACTGACTCTCCTACACCATTTTGCCCAATATGTTATACCCCAGAGTTTGTAAATAAACCCTTTTTAAGGTGATATAACTTGTATCATTATGGGCTGTGAAACTCATAGCCGAATGGCTTCAGACTGAACATTTCTCACTGAAAGTTGCTGCTGACATTGAACATTGCTTAGGGTTAGGGTATATTAATTCATTTCAGACTATCCTATGCCACTATTCACAATATCTCATACCCCATAGGTTGTAAATAAACACTTTTTAAGCTGATATAGCTTGTGTCATTATTATAGGGCTGTGAAACCCATAGCCAAATGGCTTCGGACTGAGCATTTCTCACCATTTATTTACAGAGATTAATTTCCATTTTGTAACCGGTCGTGTCAATTTATTTACAGTAGAGTGTTGATTAATTATTGCTTTCTTCAATGGAAATACAGAATATGTATAAAAATGCCAAATATACCCAAAGCTAAATCAAGCAGAGATTTACAACTATTTAAACATGTTAATCATTACTGAAACATGCTAACTACAAAAATTGAACAAATTAAAGATAATAAATACAGACAACATGATAGAAATATTTTATGAAAAAGAATTCATACAAAAGTCAACAGTTGGCTATAACATGAGTACAAACAAAGTCAGTGTGTGTGTGTGTGTGTATTCTGATGTGTATTATAATTTCCCATAATAGAATATGTATCCCCATTCCCGAATCAAATACCTTCATTCATACCACAAAAAAAACTAAACAGAAAAATCTGTATTTTTTTTCTCCAGTCTGGCAACCCTCATACAATTAGTCTTGTATAAAATGCATTATGAACAACATTGAGTAATGTAGGCTCCATGAAATATGAAATGCACTATGAAGAAACTCGTGTAGGCCTATAGTTGCTAACAAGAAAAAAAGTGTGTTTCTGACTACAAGTGCATCAAAATCATTCAGCAAAAACAAATATAGAAAACAGTGTTGGCATTAATAAATAAAAACAATATAAGGCTACTATTATATTTTAATTACTTCGGTGAAAGTACACGTTTGTATTTTTATATAAATAAATGTGGGACACAGCAGTGTAGAACATCATTACCCATCATGCATTGCTCTAATAAGATTGTTCCAAATTTTGCCCCCAAAATGTATTTTCCCATGAATTAAGTCAAATAAAAATGTGTGTATTTCCTTATTAATCAAGTTGTACAAAAAATATATATATTGTGCTGAACAAAAAATCACGAAATCTGCTGAAATTCTTTTTGTACATATTTGCACGAATTTAGTGTGAAATTGTGTTGATATTTTAGCTCTATCTTTGAGTCCGAGCCGTTTTGACCCCTTTGTCTGCAGAGCTGACGCGCATGACGAGTTTCTATATTGGTTGGGACTTTCTCAAAGCGGCCAGGGGTCTCGAGACCTTATTAATAAAGGCCAGATGTCGCTAATTGCATTCCTTCAGTGGGGCAAGCAAGCACGCTGTGTCCATCACTCTGGCTCATTTATGGGGCGGGTCCACGTGCCTTGAAATTATTGATAGCACTTTTGTTTTCTTGTCCTTTGTAGTGCAGGTGCACACTGAACAGAAAGATGCTCTTTTAGCCGATTATAAGAAAAGGATTATCTTCAAGGACATAATGGCAGACTATAGCCAAACAAGCTGATGGTGTTTGATAATGACAAAGCATTTGTTCAAATCACCTGCCATTTTAAATTAATTTATATTTCATAGATTGTCTATATTGTTGACATTTTGGAAGACATTTTATTGCACACAATTAGGCTATTCCTTTCTAAACGCGTAGCAACAGCCTAGACCTATCTCGCGCACGCGCGCTCGCACACACAGGATTAAACAGAAGTCATGATTCTTCAGAGCACTCACCAGTGACTAAGCCGTAAGAAAGAAGCTCTCTCTTTTTTGTTAAACGGAACTATCAGTGCCTCTTCAAATCCAGTTAATCTCTACGGGATGTCCCTGATCCGATCATTCCGTTGTTATCTCCACATAACCCCATTATAATGGTGGGATCACGGCCAGGGCCACAAATGTTTAGAGAACTCTCTGTGAAACACGGTCTGACTAAGTACTACTATGTTTCATTATTGTCTGTAGGACAAATACTAACGGCGTAGACCTTATATGATCAATTTAATTGGGTTTAACATAATCAACTTTTCTCTGCGGATTCACCACAACGCCAGATATCGTTTAATGGAGGTGTCCTCCCACCTCTAAGTGAAATCACCAAAGGTACGAAGGCTCAAGGCGGCCAGATGCCGTGCGCAACGGCTGACTTGTGCAGAGGTTGCGATTTGTTGTGCTACCAGAGTTTTGCAGAGTTTATATCACCACGGGTTTAATTCCGTGGGCAGTGTTTCAATGATAGCTTTAAATGGCAGTATAAAACACCAACAAGAAAGCCTAGACCTTGATAGGCAGTTAGGCTAGTGGTCTCCAAGGTGAGCCAGTGTTTCTAATTTCCCCATACTTTCAATGCGTGTATTAAGTAAAATGTCTGACTAAACATGGGTCCAAATGAGGAGTTAGATGTGTGTATTGCGGCGTGGCTGCGGCTCCGAAATCCGAAGCGTGTGTGCATGTGGCGGAATATTCTCTGCTCAACTCATTCGGCTGCCCAGAGAACAGTCTACTCTGGAAAATTTCACTGACGAATGGAGAATGGTGCTCATTTAATAAAGTTAGATCAAAGCTCAATTAATTTCTGCAAGATCACATAAGCTAATGATATTATACATGACAGAACCGAATTTAATATCATATTAGTTTATAACGTTACTGTAAATCCAAATGTTTAAATTATAAGATTTTGAATGGTCCAATACGTGTAATCCAGTCGTGTCTTGAATTGAGATAGTTGAACACATCTTTGTGGTTAATGTCGTCCATCACCTTCTAATGGTCCTTATCCGACTATCAATGTATTCATGTTTATAAATTGAACATGTCCTTAAACTGAATTGTCGACCCTATTGTTGTAGGACGACGTTTTAGCCTCTGTGGGACACCTGAATGGGACATTTGAGTTCCATCCAAATGCAAATCTAAGAAGTGGCCTATCACCATCCCAGACGCCAGACCATCACACCTACCTCAGTTTGGATGTTGCTAGATTGTGGGGGATGAAGCCATTTAAAACACATCAGACATTTTGAGACAACCAATGACTTGTAGCCACAGGTTATAATGTTGTGAGATGGCTGTGTAATTTTATTTTATTTTTTACCTTCATTTAACCAGTCAGTTAAGTCAGTTAAGAACCAATTCTTATTTTTAATGCTGGCCTAGGAACAGTGGGTTAACTGCCTGTTCAGGGGCAGAATGACAGATCTGTACCTTGTCAGCTCCGGGGTTTTGAAATTGCTAGTCCAACGCTCTAACCACTAGGCTACCGCCCCAATTGATGGCATGTGGGTGTATAAGGCCAGCAAAAGGCATACATTACAAATGGAACATTAGAATAAAGATAACTCTTGTTTTTTATATGATTGTAGCCTGTCCTCTTTGCTGACATAAACATGTTTTTAAAACAAAGGCCATATATTATGGATTCAGACATTCACTTTGGTCGGAATGTATTGTTTTATGAAAACGTTGAACCTCATGGACTTGCAGTTTCCACCTATTAGCCTACTCTGACGATATCATGATTTTTTCTTTATTTAACTAGGAAAGTCATTTAAGAACAAATTCTTATTTTTAATGCTGGCCTAGGAACAGTGGGTTAACTGCCTGTTCAGGGGCAGAAGGACAGGTTTGTACCTTGTCACCTCGGAGGTTTGAACTTGCAACCTTCCGGTTACTAGTCCAACGCTCGGCTATTCTGCCGTCCCATGATGAAGTATTAATTTCTCGAATTACATGATAAACCTTCCCACTGGGCACACACTGTTTGAATCAACGTTGTTTCCACGTCATTTAAACGAAATTACGTTGAACCAACATGGTTGGTGCCCAGTGGGATATTTCTCAAACGAAATTAGGGTACAGGATTAGGCCTAATAACACTAACAATAGTGTTATTCGATGCCAAGGGCGTGCGCAACTGGGATCAGGGGTGGTGCCCTTTCTTGAATAAACCAATAGCTATGCCTGGATGTATTGACTGTATATGTCATGGTAACTGTAATCCAATAACTAATCCAAATGAAGTCGAACCGAGGGTGCGAATGGGCGTGGTTGTATTCTACGGCATTTATAGATGTGAAGCGCCATTTACCTCTCTGATTTTAGACATCTCGACATTATTTAGACAGGAAAACGATGGAGTCTGTGCTCCCAAATCAAAAGGACGTCAGACGGGTAAGTAAAACTTTTTCATTTTCATTAGAGTTCATTATTTGTCATTTCTGTTTCGTACAAATTAGGTGCGTGGATGATAGGCTGTTTATTGCCACAAAACTCCGTCTGATTTTCATCAAGCCTAAACGTGTTGTTGTAATTTTAAAGTAAAGCTTAGTTATTTTACTTATTCTTTTAGCTACTTGGGTTGGGAGATTATGATATAATTGAATCCGATGGTTTTAGGCTACTTTATGTTGGTCTTTTTCTTTTCACTTCACGCACATAATCTCCGGGTATATCCTGTTTTTGTCATTCAATTTTATACATCAGTAAACGAATAGGCCTAACTCAGGGATTTATACATTCAGGTCCCCAAACCCCTCATGGAGAAACGGAGGAGAGATCGTATCAACCACAGTCTGGAAACCTTACGACTTTTGTTGTTGGAGAACACAAGTAATGAGGTGAGTTACATAAAGATGGCCTATTTTCTCTAATATAGATGATTAATTTAGTTTTAACCATGAATGTGTTGTCTATGGTCATTTAGCATTTTATGTCACATCTGTGTCTTTTTTCTGAGTATTTTCAGATGCATTTATTTTGTACTTTTGTCTATTTAGAAACTGAAGAATCCCAAGGTGGAAAAGGCAGAGATTTTGGAGAGTGTGGTCAACTTCCTGAGGACAGAGCAGGAAGGAGAACAACAGCATCAGCAAACGAAAAGAGGCCACTCCAAAGAGGGTGGGGAAGAGCAGAGGTCCCTCTGCAAGAGGAAGCAGCATAACTACCGTGAGGGCATGAGGTCATGCCTACTAAGAGTCAGCCACTTTATAGCAACCAAGAGCCAGGAGTTGGATGAGCCCAGCCACGATGCTGATGCCCCACCTCAGAGGTCCCGCATGGGGCTCACCCATCCTCCATCATCTGCCCAGCTCCATGGTACATCATCTTCCACCCCCGACCAAACTCCCCTGGCTAGACAGCAGCTGCCACAGCCTCACCCAGGCCCAGGTCTGAGAACTGGCCTCGGTATCATGGAGCGTCTTTCCCCCTCCAAGCCGTCCATGGAACACAGTGACTCTGTGTGGAGGCCATGGCCACAGCAGTGATTGACAGCCTCCAATGATCTGCACAGTTGGGGTCCCAGTTCGGCACCAGAGATAAGGTTGTAGAACTTCTAACAGCTGCCCGCTCATCAACTGCCCAGCAGGGATGGGATGGAGAAGGTTGATTGGCAATAGGTAGTGATTGGGAGTAGAGTGGACAGTGAAGGGAAGTGGAGTAGACAGTTCAGGGTGAAAACGGTGGGGGCTGACTGGGTTAGCTGTGTGACTCTCGGTAGACTGACTGTCATTTGGTTAAATGTACATATTGTATATATGGATTACTTTATTTGTTCACAATATGAACAGATACTGTCGTGGAAATGCCAATATATGTCAATTGTTTCCATACGTCTACTATACAAGGGAAATATGGCAAACTGAATTTCCTTTGGAACATTTTTTTGTGTGTATTTAAAAATACAAAGGGGAATCTGATAACCACCCATTATGTCATTTTTTGGGGGCTTCTTTGGGGTTCAGGGTTCTGCCCCTTTCTCAGGCATGTCTGCTAATTATATTTGTAAGTTTAATGTTGATTTCTTTTTTAATCACGCTCAAAAACCACAAGTCTTTCTATTTTTTTTGAGACACTGAAGGTAAACAAGATGTTTGACTCTCAATCGTGTATTTTTTTTCAATATAAACCTCTGTGGCCTTGCTATGGCACGAGACTTTGTGTGGTGATATATTATTAGACAAGTTAAGACAATATAGCCTTGATTAAAATACATGTTTTCTTATCGTTTTTAAGGGCATATAAGATAACAACTGCATTCAACTGTATTTTTTGATGAGTGGTTTCACTATTTTTTTTTAACCAGGCAAACCAGTTAAGAACAAATTCTTATTTACAATGATGGCCTCGGAACAGTGGGTTAATAACTGCCTTGTTCAGGGGCAGCACGACAGATTTTTCCCTTGTAAACTCAAGGATTTGATCTAGCAACCTTTCAGTTACTGGCCCAATACTCTAAACACTAGGGTACCTACTGCCCCATTGTGCTAGTCTTGCTGGTTTACATTGTAAACTAAAAAAGTGTTTTGTCCATGTGAGAAACCACTGACATCCTGTTTATGTTAAACATGGCAAAAAATGTTGTCCTGTATTTTTTTTTTATATTAAAATCGAGTGAAAGTGGACTCTTGTCTCAAACTTTGTTGGCTGCTACGTCTGTTTGCTCTAAATGTTCTACTTCCTGAGCCATCAGAAAACCTTGTCCCACATTGTTAGTGTGAATGGCCTGGACCTGGGTTGAGAACAGCCCTGACATTTGCACATTTTTTTAGGTGACAAGACCATATTTGTCAATGGACAAGACCAACTATCACCATTAAAACAAACGGTGCACTTTACACTGGCATGGGCAACCATCAGCAGACATTGTGATGCAGAGAGTTGAGCATCGTAATACAGTCTGGAGCATCCAACCGGCTCTGATCTCAAGTCTCAGGCGTGGATAGGTAGATCAGGGGTCATATTCATTGAATAGGAAATATTCATGGGGTAGTAGGCCCGACTCAAATACTAGAATTTACATTTTAGTAATTTACTCAAATACTAGAATTTACATTTTAGTCATTTACTCAAATACTAGAATATACATTTTAGTCATTTAGCAGACACTTATCCAGAGCAACTTACAGTAGTGAGTCCCGTGTGTGTATCAAACCCATAACCCTGGTGTTGCAAGCACCAAATGAGCCACACAGTCCAATAAGTGAAAAATCAATAATTAAGATCTATTTATATAGACAAGTCCTATAGAGGTTCTAGGTACCATGAAGTTATGTTAGACCTCATGTTACTTTATCTCTACAGTCAAATCACATATTATTCACATCATATTTTTGTGTAGAAACTGATGAAGATTGACTTAACAACTTAATTTAAAATACAGTGAGGTCCAAGAGTATTTTCACAGTAGACAGTGAAACTTGCTATGTTCTGGCTCTGTACTGCATCCCTTTGAAATGATATAATCACTATGTGTTTCAAGTGTGGACTGTCAGCTTTAATTTGAGGGTATTTTAATCCATATTGAGTGTACTGTTTAGAAATTACAGCACTTTTTGTAAATAATCCTCCCATTTTAGGGAATCCAAAGTATTTGGACAAATTCACTTACACGTGTATTAAAGTAGTCAAAAGTGAAGTGTTTGGTCCCATATTCCTAGCACGCTATGACTACATTTGCTGTTTGTTTTGGTTGTTTCATATTATTTTGTGCCCAATAGAAATGAATGTTAAATAATGTATTGTGCCACTTTTATTGTAAATAAGAATAGAATATGTTTCTGACCACTTCCACATTAATATGGATGTTACCATGATTATGGATCAGGTCCTCATTGCAAATGAGAACTTGTTCTTAATTGACTCACCCTGATAAATAAAGGTTAAATAAAATAAAACATCCTAACCTCGCACCATTACCAATAACAGGGGTGGGGGGATACACTACATGGCCAAAAGTATGTGGACACCTGCTCATCAAAAATCTAATTCCAAAATCATGGGCATTAATACGGAGTTGGTCCCCCCTTTGCTGCTATAACATCGTCCACTCTTATGGAAAGGCCTTCCACTAGATGTTGGAACATTACTGTGGGGACTTGGGCGATTAGGCCTGGCTCGCAGTCTGCGTTCCAATTAATTCCAAATGTCTTTGATGGGGTTGAGGTCAGGGCTCTGTGCAGGCCAGTAAGTTCTTCCACACCGATCTCGACCATCCATTTCTGTATGGACCTCGCTTTGTGCACGGGGGCATTGTCATGCGGAAACAGGAAAGGGCTTTCCCCCAACTGTTGCCACAACCTTGGAAGCATAGAATTGTTTAGAATGTATGCTGTAGCGTTAAGATTTCCCTTCACTGGAACTAAGAGGCCTGGCCCGAACCACGAAAAACAGCCCCAGGAAATTATTGCTTCTCCACCAAACTTTACAGTTGGCACTATGCATTGGGGCAGGTAGAGTCCAATGGCAGCAAGCTTTACACCACTCATTTACATTACATTTACATTACATTTAAGTCATTTAGCAGACGCTCTTATCCAGAGCACTCCATCCGACGCTTGGCATTGACAATGGTAATCTTATGTTTATGTGTCGCTGCTTTTAATGAAGCTCCCGACGAACAGTTCTTATGCTGATGTTGCTTCTAGAGGCAGTTTGGAACTCAGTAGTGAGTGTTGCAACCGAGGACAGATGATTTCGACTCCCGAGTGGCGCAGCGATCTAAGGCACTGCATCTCAGACTCTGGTTTGATTCCAGTCTGTATCACAACTGGCTGTGATTGGGAGTGTGTCGTCCGGGTTAGGGTTTGGCCGGGCTAGGCCGTCATTGTAATTAAGAATTTGTTCTTAACTGACTTGTCTAGTTACATAAAGGTTCAATTTTTAAAAAGGCTCTAAGCACTTCAGCACTAGGTGGTCCTGTTCTGTGAGCTTGTGTGAACTACCACTTCCGGCTGAGTCTTTGTTGCTCCTAGCCGTTTCCACTTCACAACAACAGCACTTACAGCTGACCGGGGCAGCTCTAGCAGGGCAGAAATTGACATACTGACTTGTTGGAAAGGTGGCTTCCTATGATGGTGACATGTTAAAAGTCACTGTGTTCTTCAGTAAGGCCATTCAACTGCCAGTGTTTATCTATGGAGATTTTATGGCTGTGTGCTCGATTGTATACACCTTTCAGCAACAGGTGTGGCTGAAGTAGCTGAATCCACTAATTTGATGTGGTGTCCACATACTTTTGTATACATAGTGTATTTATGCCTCTGTAACTATCTCACTCATCTTTACTCACCATTCATTAATGATTATCCTTAATCATTGTAGCATCCACATTAATGTAGAAGTGTTTAGAAACATATTATATTCTTATTTACAATAAAAGTGACTCCAAAATGGCACAATATATTATTTTACATTCATTTCTATTTGACATAAAATAATTTTAAACACAGCCAAAACAAACTGCAAATGCATCCAACAAGTTTGTAGGCTCTTGATGTAGTCATTGCGTTCTAGGAATATGGGACCAAATACTAAACTTGTGACTACTGTAATACACATATAATGGAATTTGTCCAAATACTTTTAGTTCCCTAAAATGTACAAAAAGAGCTGTAATTTCTAAACGGTTCACCAAATATGGATGAAAATGCCCTCAAATTAAAGCTGACGTCTGCACTTTAACCATTATATCACTTCAAATCCAAAGTGCTGGAGTTAAGAGCCAAAACAACCACAAATGTGTCACTGTCCAATTACTTTTGGACCTCACTGTATGTAGAATGATTTATTAGTCTCCAATTTGATTTGAAGGAGCTTTGTGGTAAAAGCACAAAGGCCTAATAGAAAGTTGTCATCAGTGAATATATGTTCGCATATGTCAAATCCAACACGAGCTATGTTGTATAGTGTTCAATAGAGTACAATATTAAAATATTGTCATAGCTAACCATAAACTTGCTATTTTTAACGTTAAAAAATGTCGCCTCATTGGATTATTAGTGTGTCCACAATTGCATATTACAACTCCCACATTCTTCAAGGCCTCACTTGTGCCTATAGTAACACCTTATATCAAAGGAGGAGTTAGTCCCGCAAGGTCGCGCCCTGAACAGGACGCGCTATTGAATGGAGCTTTGGACTGCTTTAACTCCCCTGGATAAACGGGTTAAAAGCGAAAATCTGATTAAGGATTCATTCGAAGGGAATCTTTCTCCAAGCTGACTAGAATACCGTGTTAAATTGTTATTATTGTCGGAATCCCTCACTAAAACGCATTTACCAGCTCGGTGGTAAATGGATTAAATGAGGCAGAGGACCTTTTTTCTAGCCTAGAACTGCCCACTGAGGATGTGTTGGTCAAAGTGCACTAACGAACAGAGAGCATTTAGTCTATCCACACAAAAATAAAAAACGAAACATTTTATTTATATAGTAGTTTGATTTTATAGCTTCACGTTACATTTACATGGTCTTATTTGTAGGCTAAGTATGATTTGAATATGAGTCAGTAAATTAGTGTTTAGAGACCGATACTTTTAGCCAGATTGTCAAATCAAAGCCCATCGTTGTATAATGTTTATTTTCTGCCACAGAAATTAGTAGATTGTCACCTGTTCAGCGCCCATGTTCACGTCTCGTGTTGGCACGAGAGCCACGCGTTCAGCAGCCTACCTGAGATGTTTCACACCATCCAGCTGTCAAATTGAGTTAGTCTTTACCTCAAGCTACACAGATGGTGTAGTAAATAGTTGCTTTTCTACGAAGGTCAAAATTATGGAAAGTATTTTTTAAATTAGCAACAACTCCAGCTTCATAAAGACAATTATTAATTTCACGCGTGGGTAGGCTACATATTGAGGAAAGTTCTCAATAGGCTTTTAGTAAGATTTGTTATTGAATATGCCAGTGTATCAAATGAATTGCCATATGAGAACCAGCGTTCACACTTCATAATTTGCTGACCCATTCACCTTGTAGAGTTTAGAAAAGATACACGATGTGAGCGACGTTTACAGGCCATTCCCACGGCCACAGGCATACACGTGTGAAGTATACAAGGAGAGAAAATAGCAAAGTAAATGCCACCTTTTTGTTTTTGCCAACGGGAGTAAATTTAATCAGGTAAGAAACCATTTGTATGTTGTCTCGTGCAATGCATGAACCCAATCCCTCACCCAAACAACGCAAAGGAGAGTAATCTGGTCCATTTTAGGCGTACCTCTATTTAAATATTTTTTTCTTATCAAACTAATTCACAATTGTCGATTAATTCATCTCAAATATGTCCCGTTGTCCAAATTGTTGACTGAAAATAGAGATCCTTCTTTTTAGCATTCTTGACATTTTCATACAGTAGCCTATTTAATTACCGTAGTGTGGTGCACGAGGCCTGAAAAAAAACTTGAGTTGGCTAATTCGAAATTACTGTAAATTCTACAATTGGAAATTTGCGCTTCATTAATTTCGAATTACGCATGGTCCACAATCAATGCAATATAAATTATGATTAATTGACTGATTGCTGATTTAGTTATCATGATAATTGATCACAATCATAATGAAGAGGAGAACTTTGATATGAGCTGCCAAGGTAGACGAATAGAGAATTCCAGTAGACATATATTGTAATTGACTAGGCTAAATGCCTGAGAAAATAGTAACACTTCGACAGAAGGGAAAGGAAAAGTTAGCATTTAACACCTTGGCACAAAGGATTTGCCACCATCATTTCTGCCACGTGTTATAGCACATGGGGTGTTAAAACGTTTGCATGCACCCACGAGCCAAAAAAGTGCTCTTGGAATAGCCTACATAAAAAGTAGGCTCGTGCGCTGAAAACGGATTTTGACGTTCCACGTACCCCTGTGGTTAATCATGGAACATGAATAACAAAACGCAAACTCTATCGGCTACTTTCACTTTTAAAACATTGAATATGGTAATATTTCGCATTGTTTGTTATACATAGGCTATTCAAGGTTATTCAATGGGTTTATATAAATTGTAGCAGGGCAAATTGACAAATTGATTCAGGCCATATCTACTCTGATTTATTTGCAACAAAACAAATGAAAACGTTTATTTTAATACGAAAATATGTTGTAGCCTTATCTTTTAACATTGTGCACAGACAGTTCTTGGCTACCCGACTTTATCAAACCATTTGGAATAGGTTAGAATGTTGCCCAACTGTAATGCGTTTTAATCCGTCTTTACATTTACATTTAAGTCATTTAGCAGACGCTCTTATCCAGAGCGACTTACAAATTGGTGCATACACCTTATGACATCCAGTGGAACAGCCACTTTACAGTAGTGCATCTAAATCTTTTTAGGAGGGGGGGGGGGTGAGAAGGATTACTTACCCTATCCTAGGTATTCCTTGAAGAGGTGGGGTTTCAGGTGTCTCCGGAAGGTGGTGATTGACTCCGCTGTCCTGGCGTCGTGAGGGAGTTTGTTCCACCATTGGGGGCCAGAGCAGCGAACAGTTTTGACTGGGCTGAGCGGGAACTGTACTTCCTCAGTGGTAGGGAGGCGAGCAGGCCAGAGGTGGATGAACGCAGTGCCCTTGTTTGGGTGTAGGGCCTGATCAGAGCCTGGAGGTACTGAGGTGCCGTTCCCCTCACAGCTCCGTAGGCAAGCACCATGGTCTTGTAGCGGATGCGAGCTTCAACTGGAAGCCAGTGGAGAGAGCGGAGGAGCGGGGTGACGTGAGAGAACTTGGGAAGGTTGAACACCAGACGGGCTGCGGCGTTCTGGATGAGTTGTAGGGTTTAATGGCACAGGCAGGGAGCCCAGCCAACAGCGAGTTGCAGTAATCAAGACGGGAGATGACAAGTGCCTGGATTAGGACCTGCGCCGCTTCCTGTGTGAGGCAGGGTCGTACTCTGCGGATGTTGTAGAGCATGAACCTACAGGAACGGGACACCGCCTTGATGTTAGTTGAGAACGACAGGGTGTTGTCCAGGATCACGCCAAGGTTCTTAGCGCTCTGGGAGGAGGACACAATGGAGTTGTCAACCGTGATGGCGAGATCATGGAACGGGCAGTCCTTCCCGGGAGGAAGAGGAGCTCCGTCTTGCTGAGGTTCAGCTTGAGGTGGTGATCCGTCATCCACACTGATATGTCTGCCAGACATGCAGAGATGCGATTCGCCACCTGGTCATCAGAAGGGGGAAAGGAGAAGATTAATTGTGTGTCGTCTGCATAGCAATGATAGGAGAGACCATGTGAGGTTATGACAGAGCCAAGTGACTTGGTGTATAGCGAGAATAAGAGAGGGCCTAGAACAGAGCCCTGGGGGACACCAGTGGTGAGAGCGCGTGGTGAGGAGACAGATTCTCGCCACGCCACCTGGTAGGAGCGACCTGTCAGGTAGGACGCAATCCAAGCGTGGGCCGCGCCGGAGATGCCCAACTCGGAGAGGGTGGAGAGGAGGATCTGATGGTTCACAGTATCGAAGGCAGCCGATAGGTCTAGAAGGATGAGAGCAGAGGAGAGAGAGTTAGCTTTAGCAGTCCGGAGCGCCTCCGTGATACAGAGAAGAGCAGTCTCAGTTGAATGACTAGTCTTGAAACCTGACTGATTAGGATCAAGAAGGTCATTCTGAGAGAGATAGCGGTAGAGCTGGCCAAGGACGGCACGCTCAAGAGTTTTGGAGAGAAAAGAGAGAAGGGATACTGGACTGTAGTTGTTGACGTCGGAGGGATCGAGTGTAGGTTTTTTCAGAAGGTGTGCAACTCTCGCTCTCTTGAAGACGGAAGGGACGTAGCCAGCGGTCAGGGATGAGTTGATGAGCGAGTTGAGGTAAAGGAGAAGGTCTCCGGAAATGGTCTGGAGAAGAGAGGAGGGGATAGGGTCAAGCGGGCAGGTTGTTGGGCGGCCGGCCGTCACAAGACGCGAGATTTCATCTGGAGAGAGAGGGGAGAAAGAGGTCAGAGCATAGGGTAGGGCAGTGTGAGCAGAACCAGCGGTGTCGTTTGACTTAGCAAACGAGGATCGGATGTCGTCGACCTTCTTTTCAAAATGGTTGACGAAGTCATCTGCAGAGAGGGAGGAGGGGGGGGGGGGGTTCAGGAGGGAGGAGAAGGTGGCAAAGAGCTTCCTAGGGTTAGAGGCAGATGCTTGGAATTTAGAATGGTAGAAAGTGGCTTTAGCAGCAGAGACAGAGGAGGAAAATGTAGAGAGGAGGGAGTGAAAGGATGCCAGGTCCGCAGGGAGGCGGGTTTTCCTCCATTTCCGCTCGGCTGCCCGGAGCCCTGTTCTGTGAGCTCGCAATGAGTCGTCGAGCCACGGAGCGGGAGGGGAGGACCGAGCCGGCCTGGAGGATAGGGGACATAGAGAGTCAAAGGATGCAGAAAGGGAGGAGAGGAGGGTTGAGGAGGCAGAATCAGGAGAGAGGGGCAATCTGCAGGTGCTACATCCATTTATTTTACTTGATTCTTGAAGAACATAATTTATAAATGCCTCGTGAGCTTAGTTCAACCGTCGAAACCAAAATGTAAGCTTGTTTAACTCCAATGTTTGTTAACAAAGTACATTTAAACAAACACTATACAGCCTCAAAACGTGGCAAAACAGAGCAAAACCAAGACGTGAGGTCGAAGGATGTAACGATAGTCTTATGAATTAACGGGCCAAGGCTCAGCGTATGTAGAGTTCCACATGTTTATTAAATGAAACTCACAAAAACAATGAAGACCAACAAAACGTGACTTTCTGTAGAGCTCACAGGCCTCAACACAAAAACCAGATCCCACAAAACCCCAGTGGGCAAAGGCTGCCTAAATATGATCCCCAATCAGAGACAATGATAGACAGCTGCCTCTGATTGGGAACCATACCAGGCCAACATAGAAATACAAAAACTAGAGTACCCTCCCTAGTCACACCCCGGCCTAACCAAATTAGAGAATAAATGGCTCGCGTGACAGTACCCCCAAAGGTGCGGACTCCGGCCACAAACCCTCCGGGTGGGCATCTAGCCTCGGTGGCGGCTCTGGTGCGGGATGTAGACCCCGCTCCGCTCATGGATCCGTCAGCTTCGGTGGCGGCTCTGGTGCGGGGATCGTTGCCGGAAGTTCCGGACCGTGGATCGTTGCCGGAGGAACTGGACCGTGGATCGTCGGCAGAGGTTCTGGACCGTGGATCGTCGCTGGAAGCTCCGGACCGTGGATCTTCACCGGAGGAACCGGACCGTGGATCTTCGCCGGGCCTCTGGACCGTGGATCGTTGCTGGAAGAACCGGACTGTGGATCATCGCCGGAGGCTCTGGACCGGGAACCCTCGCAGGAGGCTCTGGACTGGGGACCCTCGCTGAAGTCTCTGGACTGGGAACCCCCGCAGGAGGCTCTGGACTGGGAACTTTCGCAGGAGGCTCTGGACTGTGGATCTTCGCTGGAAGAACCAGACTGTGGATCATCGCCAGAGGTTCCGGACTGGGAACCATCGCAGGAGGCTCTGGACTAAGAACCCTCACAGGAGGCTCTGGACTGGGGACCTTCGCAGGAGGCTCTGGACTAGGAACCCTCGCTGAAGTCTCTGGACTGGGAACCCCCGCAGGAGGCTCTGGACTAAGAACCCTCGCAGGAGGCTCTGGACTGGGGACCTTCGCAGGAGGCTCTGGACTAGCAACCCTCGCTGAAGTCTCTGGACTGGGAACCCTCGCAGGAGGCTCTGGACTGGGAACCTTTGCAGGAGGCTCTGGACTGGGAACCCTTGTCTCCGGTGCGTATCCACAGCCCAGTACGTCCTGTGCCAGCACCCCGCAGTTGCCGGGCTAGGGTGAGCATCCAGCCAAGAAGGGTGGTGCCAGCTCTAGTTTCCAGACCTCCAGTGCCCAGTATATCCTGCGCCGGCTCTACGCACAGTGTAGCTCCACGGACCAGGCCTCCTGTGTGTCTCCCCAGCCTGGTGAGTCCTGTGCCTGCTGCACGAACGAAGCCTCCAGTGGTGATTCATGGCACAAAGCCCCCAGTGATGATCCATGGTACGAAGCCTCCAGTGATGATCCATGGCACAAAGCCTCAAACGACGGCCTCCAGTCCGGGGCCTCAAGCAACGAGGGTCCCCAGTCCGGGGCCGGCAGCGAGGGTCCCCAGAATGGGGCCCGCAACGAGGGTCCCCAGTCTGGGGCCCGCAGCGAGGGTCCACAGTCCGGGGCCCGCAACGAGGTTCTCCAGTCTGGGGTCGGCGGTGATGGTCCCCGCACCAGAGGTGCCACCAAAGTGGTGTGAGCCAGAGGTGGAGCGGGGTCTACGTCCCGCACCAAAGCCGTCACCGCGGATAGATGCCACCCGGACCCTCCCCTATAGGTTCAGGTTTTGCGGCCGGAGTCCGCACCTTTGGGGGTGGTACTGTCACGCCCTGACCTTAGAGAGCCTTTTTATGTCTCTATTTGGTTTGGTCAGGGTGTGATTTGGGTGGGCATTCTATGTTCTTTATTTCTATGTTTTGTTTTTCTATGTTTTGGCCAGGTATGGTTCTCAATCAGGGACAGCTGTTTATTGTTGTCTCTGATTGGGAATCATACTTAGGCAGCATGTTTTGCCACCTTAGGTTGTGGGATGTTGTTTTTATTAGCTCTGTGTAGCCTTCAGAACGTGACGTTCGTTGTTCTTTTGTTGTTTTGTTTGGTGTTCGGATTAATTAAAGAATCATGAACACTTCCACGCTGCACCTTGGTCCACTTCTTCCGACGAGCGTTACATAGATGACTGAAAGATATTATTCAGGTGAATGAAAGATAACATATATTCAGATGACTGAAAGATATCATCTAAATACTCTCCTGCAACCCGCCTCACCCAATATGGCGTGGATTTTTCTTTTTTTCCTAAAGTATTTATATTTACTTCGGATCTGGAAACCCTCAACTGAAGCTAGCCAGCTAACTACCAGCTATCAGTCAGCAAACCATTGCCAGCAGTCATCAGCTAACCTTCAGCTCGGAAAGATCCCGTCAGTTCGAACAACGTGACTCTAACCAGGGCATAACGGACCTGTTATTTTTATCCCCGGATTCCTACCGCAAACTGAACATTTTCATCTGGATCTTCACAACTAGCTAACCTCAATCCCGGATGACTACTCCTGGCTAGCGTTTCCATCCCAGAGCAAGCACAAATTAGCTTGAAGCTAGCCCGACCAGAGCTCCTGGGCTACCCACCGAAGTATACTCCTGGGCTACAATATCCGGACCCCTTCTACAGCCAGTACGGGGCATGGAACCCCGCAGATCCCCTACGACTGGAATACCGACATAATCTGCCCGAGGACTCCCAACAGGCCCCTCAGGCACGACGCCCGCTGAAGGCCCATTATGCTAACCAGCTAGGCCTGCTAGCTACCTAGAGCTACTTGGAACCCTACTAATTCCACAACTGGTCTATCAACGTCACCGCACAAAGAGGCAAAACCAGACTTACCCCCATCGCGATGTCCCCCAAAGGCTAACTCTCTAGCCCCTGCTATCTGCTTGCTGGCTAACCCGGTCGGCTAACTGCTAGCTTGCCTGCCCGGTCTGCTAACTGCTAGCTCTTGCTAACTGCTTGCTTGCTAACCCGGTCTGCTAACTGCTAGCCCCTGCTAACTGCTTTCTAACCCGGCCTGCTAACTGCTAGCTTGCCCCGGTCTACTAACTGCTATTTTCCGGCCCCGGCCTGCTAACTGCTAGCTTACCTTCCCGGTCTGTAACTGCTAGCCCATGCTAACTGCTTGCTTGCTAACCCGGCCTGCTAACTGCTAGCTTGTTTAGCCCCGGCCTACAAACTGTTAGCTTGTTGGCATCGGCCTGCTAACTGTCTGAATCGCTGTGTCCCCAGCCAGCCCAACCACTCACTGGACCCATATATTCACTTGGCTAAGCATTGCCTCTCTCTAACATCAATATACCTTGTCCATTACTGTCCTGGTTAGTGATTACTGTCTTATTTCACTGTAGAGCCTCTAGCCCTGCTCAATATGCCTTAATCAACCATGTTGATGTCTTAGCCGTGTCTGAATCCTGGCTTAGGAAAACCACCAAAAACCTTGAAATTTCCATTCCAAACTATAACGTATCTAAGTCTGTACCCAAACAATTTGAGCTTTTACTTCTAAATTCACCTATCCAGAAACAAGTCTCTCACTGTTGCCGCTTGCTATAGACCTCCCTCTGCCCCCAGCTGTGCCCTCGATACCATATGTGAATTGATTGCCCCCCATCTATCTTCTGAGCTCGTGCTACTAGGTGACCAAAACTGGGACATGCTTAACACCCCGGCCATCCTACAAACTAAGCTTGATGCCCTCAATCTCACACAAATGATCAATGAACCTACCAGGTTCAACCCCAAATCAGTAAACACGGGCACCCTCATAGATGTCATCCTAACTAACTCGCCCTCCAAATGCTGTTTTCAATCAAGATCTCAGCGATCACTGCCTCATTGCCTGCATCCGTAATGGGTCTGCAACCAAAAGACCACCCCTCGTCACTGTCAAACGCTCCCTGAAACATTTCTGCGAGCAGGCCTTTCTAATCGACCTGGCCGGGGTATCCTGGAAGGACATTGACCTCACCCCGTCAGTAGATGATGCCTGACTATTCTTTAAAAGTGCCTTCCTCACCATCTTAAATAAGCATGCCCCTCTCAAAAAATGTAGAACTAGGAATAGATATAGTCCTTGGTTCACTCCAGACCTGTCTGCCCTTGACCAGCACAAAAACCTCCTGTAGCGTTCTGCATTAGCATCGAATAGACCCCATGATATGCAACTTTTCAGGGAAGTTAGAAACAAATATACACAGGCAAGCTTTTTCAAACAGAAATTTGCATCCTGTAGTACTAACTCAAAAAAGATCTGGGACACTGTAAAGTCCGTGGAGAATAAGAGCACCTCATCCCAGCTGCCCACTGCTCTGAGGCTAGGAAACACTGTCACCACCGATAAATCCACTATAATTGAGAATTTCAATAAGCATTTCTCTACGGCTGGCCATGCTTTCCACTTGGCTACCCCTACCCCGGTTAACTGCCTGGCACCCTCCACAGCAACCCGCCAAAGCCCCCACCATTTCTCCTTTACCCAAATCCAGATAGCTGATGTTCTGAAAGAGCTGCAAAATCTGGACCCCTACAAATCAGCCGGGCTAGACAATCTGGACCCTCTCTTTCTAAAAAATATCTGCTGAAATTGTTGCAACCCCTATTACTAGCCTGTTCAACCTCTCTTTCGTATCGTCTGAGATTCCCAAAGATTGGAAAGCTGCCGCTGTCATCCCCCTCTTCAAAGGGGGTGACACTCTAGACCCAAACTTCTACAGACCTATATCTATCCTACCCTGTCTTTCTAAGGTCTTCGAAAGCCAAGTTAACAAACAGATTACTGGCCATTTCGAATCCCACCATACCTTATCCGCTATTCAATCTGGTTTCAGAGCTGGTCATGGGTGCACCTCAGCCACGCTCAAGGTTCTAATCGACATCATAACCGCCATCGATAAGAGACATTACTGTGCAGCCGTATTCATTGACCTGGCCAAGGCTTTCGACTCTGTCAATCATTCTTATTGGCAGACCCGGCAGCCTTGGTTTCTCAAATGATTGCCTCACCTGGTTTACCATCTACTTCTCTGATAGAGTTCAGTGTGTCAAATCGGAGGGACTGTTGTCCGGTCCTCTGACAGTCTCTATGGGTGTGCCACAGGGTTCAATTCTTGGGCCGACTCTCTTTTCTGTATACATCAATGATGTTGCTCTTGCTGCGGGTGATTCTCTGATCCACCTCTACGCAGATGACACCATTCTGTATACTTCTGGCCCCTCCTTGGACACTGTGTTACCTAACCTCCAGATGAGCTTCAATGCCATACAACTCTCATTCCGTGGCCTCCAACTGCTCTTAAACGCAAATAAAACTAAATGCATGCTATTCAATCGATCACTGCCAGCATCTGCCTGCCCGTCCAGCATCACTACTCTGGACGGCTCTGACTTAGAATACGTGGACAACTACAAATAGCTGGGTGTCTGGTTAGACTGTAAACTCTCCTTCCAGACTCACATTAAGAATCTCCAATCCAAAATTAAATCTAGAATCGGCTTCCTATATCGCAACTAAGCATCCTTCACTCATGCTGCCAAACATACCCTCGTAAAACTGACCATCCTACCAATCCTCGACTTCGGCTATGTCATCTATAAAATAGCCCCCAACACTCTTCTACTCAACAAACTGGATGCAGTCTATCACAGTGCCATCCGTTTTGTCACCAAAGCCCCATACACTACCCACCATTGCGACCTGTACGCTCTCGTTGGTTGGCCCTCGCTTCATACTCGTCTCCAAATCCACTGGCTACAGGTTATCTACAAGTCTCTGCTAGGTAAAGCCCCGCCTTATCTCAGCTCACTGGTCACCATAGCAGCATGCGCTCCAGCAGATATATCTAATATAATAATAATATAATAATAATAATAATATCTCACTGGTCACCCCCAAAGCCAATTCCTCCTTTGGTCGTCTTTCCTTCCAGTTCTCTGCTGCCAATGACTGGAATGAATTGCAAAAATCTCTGAAGACTCACATCTCCCTCACTAGCTTTAAGCACCAGCTGTCAGAGCAGCTTACAGATCACTGCACCTGTACATAGCCCATCTGTAAACAGCCCATCTATCTACCTACCTCATCCCCATACTGGTATTATTTATTTATTTAGCTCCTTTGCACCCCAGTATCTCTACCTGCACATTCATCTTCTGCCAATCTACCATTCCAGTGTTTAATTGCTATATTGTAATTACTTCGCCACCATGGCCTATTTATTTCCTTAACTTACCTTGGCAGGGTAGCCTAGTGGTTAGAGTGTTGGACTCGTAACTGAGAGGTTGCAAATTCAAACCCCTGAGCTGACAAGGTACAAATCTGTTGTTCTGCCCCCGAACAGGCAGTTAACCCACTGTTCCTAGGCTGTCATTGAAAATAAGAATTTGTTCTTAACTGAGTTGCCTAGTTAAATAAAGGTTAAAAAAATACAATTGCACTCACTGTACATAGACTTTCTTTTGTTCTACTGTATGTTTTGTTTATTCCATGTGTAACTCTGTGTTGTATGTGTCGAATTGCTACGCTTTATCTTGGCCAGGTCGCAGTTGCAAATGAGAACTTGTTCTCAACTAGCCCACCTGGTTAAATAAATGTGAAATAAAATAAATAAAAACTAATAATGAAACATATATTTAGATGAATGAAAGATAACTGTCACGCCCTGACCTTAGAGAGCCTTTTTTATTCTTTATTTGGTTAGGTCAGGGTGTGACATGGGTGGGCAAATCTATGTGTTCTATTTCTTTGTTGGCCAGGTATGGTTTGTATGATTGGAGATCATACTTGGGCAGCCTGTTTTCCACCTGAGTTTGTGGGATCTTGATTTTGTTAGTTGCTCTATAGCCTGCAGAACTTTACTGTCGTTTTGTATTTTTTTGGGGGGGGCGGTGTTCATTTTGAATAAAAGTAAGATGTTCGTCTACCACGCTGCACCTTGGTCTAATTAATCTAACGGCTGTAACAATAACATATATTCAGATGACTGAAAGATAACATATATATTTAGATGACTGTCAAGACAACTTGTTTTGTTGATTAAATTGTTGAAATTACTCATACAATTCAAGAACCCTTGTCAGTATCCACACAATTTAAGAGCCATCATCAGTATCCACGAAAATGATCAAGAATCATGGATATCCTCGAGTGAAATGTTTGGGCCTAATTTATTTTGAAAATATGTATATTTTTGACAACTGAGATCCAATGTATTTTTATATTCTTACAAATAAATACAAATGTAAAATCATCTCAGTCTTGTTTATTTGCATCTGTGTTTTGATTCATAATTTGTTATACTTTCTTGATTTGAAAACAAGTTTTAACTGCAAAAAAAGGACGGTAGCACACAGAAACATTTTGAACCTGCATAATAAAGCTAAGCAATATATGTCTTGCTGGAGAAGTGGAAGTGTTCATAACCATAAACTGGACTAAGATTGAGAACTTTGATTCACCATGGAGTCACTTCCCACCGGGTAAAAACTGGTTGAATCAACGTTGCTTCCACGTCATTTCAAGCAGAAAAAAAGATCAATGTGCTGAGGTTGAAACAACGCGGAAAAGTGATTGGATTTGAAAAAGGAAATCAAAGTAAGGGATTTAGTATTTTTTTCACCCAACTGTCTCCCTAAATCCAATGACATGGTGACATGTTTTGTTGTCTTCACGTTTGTTGACAACTCAACCAAATGTTATTCAAAACTAGACGTTGAACTGACATGTGTGCCCAGTGGGTTCATTCACATTTGAATCTCTTGAAATGTGTAATTCGATGCTTGGTGTGGTATAGTTTCACCTTTATTTTTCTTTCCCATGGAAATCTCTAAAGAGGAAGTTACATTTGCACTTGTAAAAGGCACATCGTTCTTATTTTCTCGACTGGCAGTTTGACAGTCTGCTGCAAGTAAGTGCGAATGTTATCCAAGGCGCGTATGGTGCAGGTTTGCCAGATTTACCGCCATGTGAAAATAAGGACCACAATGGAAATAAGCTGTTAAACTTTATTGTGTTATCGTTGCTGATTTTCTTAAATTGTATGTGGAGGCGTCACCAGCTGGAAGGGCCTTATGTATGGATTTCACAAATTGTCAAATAAATGAAATCAGTCAAAGTGAACCAAATCGAGGGATCTTGCATGATAATGATTTTCACATGTTGTTACTAGGCCTACTTGTGGCTATGGGTTAGTCTGAGAGCCTTAGCCATGACATCAATGATATTCTATACTGCTGCGGTGCCACGGATGCAGAGATATGATTATTCAGTGAGGATTGGTAGACCTCGTCCGCAGGCTGGATTGGGAGAAAGTGTCTGGGCTATCATAGAATAATGTTTCACAATTTTCTACAATAATGACTTGGCTAAAGTGGTCCTTAAAGTGTACATTAATTGACATGATTTACATTCATGTTTTAGCCTAACGTTTAATGTAGCGTACGCCTTCACTTTATTCCATTCTATGAATAGCTACTTTGTTCAATTGCTGTGCCAGTCTTAAATTGAGGCATTTCAGAGGGTGAGGTTTGGTGGAGGAATATTGGTTTGCAGACCAACGCGCCGTTTTCAGGCCCATTATTCATGCTGGTTAAATCCTCTTCAGGGGGGCAATGAAGGGGGAATGGTCTTACTCCGCTGGACATTAATTGCGGGGGACGCTGCACAATGCGGTCTCCGCTGTGCTCTATCCACTTTTCATTGAAATAGAAATGGGGACCGGAGCTGCGGGGGTGCACGCTTTATGTGGGCGGGGACACACCCCTTTGCTCAAGCGCAATGCTACCAGTGCGGTTTGAATGAGATTCTTCCGGTTAACATCTGGTCGCATGGTCCCGCTTGCCTGCCTCTGTAATTAGAGTAAATGTCTCGCTCCAGCAAACGACTCCCCACCTCGTTAACTCAAGTCGTGGCAAGAGCACCACGGGGTTCCTAAACATTTAACGGGAGCAAGGCTAAATGTGTATCTTTAAACCAATGTGGGGTAAAAACTTGGAAAAGTATGTTATGGGAGAAATGACTTAAAAAATTATGTTGGGATTATATTATCAGAATTTAATTTGCCAAGCCCGGAATCCCCCATGTTTGAATGACGCGTTACCTGGCTTAAAGTGAATATATAATTGACTTTATGATCTGATTAAATAACATTTACGAATATTTTGCAACACAAACAACTGTCAGGGACCTGGAGATGGAGTCCAGCAGCATCATGATAATTTTGGCTACCATGGCAGTCAGTACACGTACAACAGTACAGTGTAACGTTTGAAATTGGCCGAAATCTGTAGCCTTTTGTAAAAAAGTATGTGCTCAATAGCTATTAAACCAACATTGGGTTTATCATTGTAGCAACTTTGAAGCTGAGGATGTTAGGGAGTCAATGGGATCAGTAGCGCCATCATGTGGCACAAAGTAGTGGTGTAGAACGCTAAAAAAGAGACTTCTATTACATGGGCATACATTATTTAGTGCCTCAACAGGCTGGGAAAACAATTTGTAAATATATGTTGCATAATAATTATTCAGTGAATTTGCATCATTCACCATTAGTTTGATTTATTTTGTCCCCAACTTCTAGACTAGCCATATTAAGTAATTCATGGAATTTGAATAGTTGCTGTGGCAAGATTTTAGCCTGGTTGACACCAGACCACGTAGCAGAACTCGAATTGTGTAATCACTGTTGTCTGGAATGATCCAGTCTGTCAATTTAGCCAGGAAAGTAACATTATCGGCTTCTGCATAAAATTCAACAAAAATATAACACATGGCCATGGCCCTGATAGCAATACATATTTCACTCACTCATCCCAGTCACACTGGCTGGCTCATGGGGCACCAACAAAGTAATCACTTCTGTCAGTCTCTGGCCATCTTCCCCACCGTGCCCCAGCTCCAATACATATATATGTTCCAAATAATGTCTAGACACTGCACTGTATTTCACTAGTGACCAGCAAAAAGACGGACAACAAAGCATTTAATCACAAAAAGAAAAACAATGTATTTATTATAATAACAGCAACAGAAGTCACACTAACAAGCAGCTGCATACAATAAGTACAAAGGACAATAAGTCATTGGATTTATGGCGACATTGTTGGGTGAGTAGTAAAGCTCTGCGGCTGGATTCAGTGCTTTTCTTTCTCCCTGTATGTGTGTGCATCCATGCCATCTGTTGGTCAGACCTTGCCCACAGCCAGGCCCTGAGCCCTCTGGTACTCTTGCTGCAGACTAGACAGGACCTCACGATGCTGATCAGACTTCTTCTCCATGTCCTTTAGTAGAGTCTCATATCTTTGACTACAGCCCAAAACAGACAGAAAAATGTTACACTTCTGGATTAAATACTTTAGGCAATAAGCGGTTGTTATTTCAGACACCTTGTGGAGTTATTAAAATGAATAAACATTATCTTTCAGACTCACATCTCCCCATTTATGTATTCTAGCCTCTTTGCCACTGTGGCTTTGGCTTCCTCCAAGTCTTGCTTCACCAGAACTGGACCTATAAGCTTGTAAACTGTGTTCTGGGTGTCCAACAAGTCCAACTCCTGAAAGACGGAAAGGAAGTGTATCAGCAACGGAATATGTACTGGGATTCATTCATACTTACTGAACATTCATTGTGAAAGGATAGAGACGTGTACTCACCTCTTTGACTATATTATTCTCTGTCACCTGAGCCTCCAGTTTCTGCCTGGCTGACATGCTCTTACTAACATCTAAAGGGAATAAAAGCAACGTTAGCAAATCAGTGTGGGTCTTGACATGCACATGTAAACAATAACAACGTTGGGTACAAGAGGACCAGTGATACTGAGTGATGTAAATAGAACATAGCTATTATCCATTTCTATGGTCATGTCTATGGTAATACTATGCTGCATAGGGTGTAGCCAACTGTACAAACGATTGATCTTACGACGACCTATCGTAAGATCCTAAGACCGATCCTATGGGATGGAAGATCAGAGGGGTATACTACAAAGCAGGTTCAAGATGTTAACCAGTTAACTTGCCTGATTATTCTGAAACTGAAATAACGTTTTTTTTTAAATAAAGATACGCTTTAAATGGGTATGGAAGATCAGGTAGCAAAAGGGCAGTTGTCTAACGTTAGATTTCAAGAATAATGCACATTTTGCAAGTTACTTGTTACTTGACCTAATAGCTAGCTGTTACAGTATAACCAGACAGATGTCAATTTCTAGCTAGCTGCTGAGGTAACAATAAATGACCATGCCAGCAGAGATGTACCATACATGTAACATTACAGCTATAGCTCACGTTAGCTAGTTAGCGAGCTAACGTTAGCTACATACCTTTTTGCATCTGCTGGTATTTTTCTAGCTCCGATTGTAATTTCTTCTGAATCGCCTCTGCCATGTCTACGGTGTTTCTTATCAAGCCTTTGTTTATTTTAAACTGAAACAAAAGCAGTTCCTTATATCTAGCAGAAACAGAATATCGTGCGTGGCTAGCTCAGGAACAACCCTTCTTCTTCGATAAGATTTAGCGGCGATTGGCATCCAATACATTTTGCATTACCGCCACCTACTAGACAGGAGTATAACTCCTTTATACTTGCTTGAAAATAAAAATAAATAAACAAATACCTTACCATCTAACAGTACACGCACTAAAAACTCACCACCCTACTCCACTATTTACATATATATAGTCATGCCTCAGGCCAAAAGCCGGAAAGGACGGGACACCACCACTCTTCTGAAGTCAAATCTCATACACCCAAATACCTATCTGCAGCTGCCACCACAACCTCAATTTTCTGCGACTTACATACAATCCCTGCAGTACAGTAACCATTTCTATAAATGCTAAAAATCCAATCTTTCTGAAGCATATATCACTATCCTTCTGTACTGGTACAGGTCTACTGCTCACACCACTCTTCTCAGGATCCCTCCCCTTGAACCATCTTCCTCTACTTTCTTCACTGCCTCAGCATAAGACAACTTCTGCACTACTCTAACCCTGGAAACCTCAACCTGCCTCTCTCACAGGTTGATCCCCAGCTCCATGGGCACCCCACCCCACCCCTACAACTAACATATACCACTACTTTCCCCATGCTACACATTCCTTTGTCTTCTGCACACTTCTCACACATAGGAACCTCCCTCCTACACACTGCTGCCACAAGCACATAAGCTTGACACCTGTAACAATGTAATTTAATGTATTTGGCAAAAAAAGTTTGTACAGGATAATTTATATATCCTAACATCACTTTTTTGGGCAAGCATCCCTTCTTCTTATTCTTCTTTGTAATTGGGTTTAGCGGTGGAACAACCCATTTTTGGAGAAAAAAAGATTAAAGTAACTACTTCCAGGTAAAAATGTTTAAAGAAACTTTAGAATAGAAGTCCTTGTTTGAAAACTGTAAAGGAAGCAAAGCTGATATGAAGGGTAGCATAATTCGATCCTAAATCAAACATATATTCAATGTGTGCTCTGTAATGGACTAAAAAGGCTGTTAATCTCTTAATCCACGAGATCAGAGAGGAAGAGGCGAAGGGTAAAGGTTTTACTCAGCCCAAAATCTTTGCATGAAAATAAACCTACGATGTGAAGGATTTTTGAATGGAGGCCATTGAGAAATTGTCGAATTTGGTCAACAAAAAAATGGAATTGCTTATTTTCTATGTGAGGCTTATTTTGTCAAATAATAAGGTTGTTAGGAATGCACTGATATAAGTAAACGCAGGTGGCATTTCAGGCAAATAAAAACAACTTTATATCTGAGTGGTGCCTGTTAGAGAAAGATAGAGGACTCGTTTTAGCATGGACATTGCCATTGAAGGCTTCCACCATTTTAAAGTAGTCAACTGGGTGGGGCTTCCTATGATTTGGGAGACATTAGCCAGTGAAAAAGAAGGCATTTGACTACTTTGGGGAAATTATCAGGGGATGTAGTATTTAATTATGGATTTCATTTCCTTCGTGAGATTAGAATATTGAGAACATTGGGTAGGTTTCGACCTTCCGTCTCTTGTCTACACTAAAGGTCCAGTTGGTTGCGGTAAAGCACCTTAAAGTTGGTTGCCATCCGACATTTTTAAAAATCCCCAGAAGAAGAAGAAGGGATCAATATTCCACTTCCGGGTTCATCTTCATCGCTTACGACATTTTGTAGCGACACTGTTCATTTCCTTTCTTTCCTCATGAAGATGGCTTCGTCTTTTTGGAAAGGTGTTGTATGTGTTGGTCTATTTGCCTTGGCTCATGCAGCTTTCTCAGCCGCTCAACGTAAGTGCGATATCAAAAAAGAAGATGATCATATCTGGGTTTTTATTTTGCTCTTTAGATCAAAATCCACATAGATATCAGCCATGCAGTGAACTGCGGCCTGTTAACTAGCGCGAGCTAGCTAGCTAATTTCCATTCCACATCAATCAAAACAGTTTAGCAAGCAATGGAAATTAGTTAATATGCCAGACATATCTAACTACTAACTAGCTATTTAGTTAGTTAACTACTTAGTATATCATATTATTGTCACTGCAAGCAGCTACAGTAGCTAACAATGGGCTTTTTCAACATTGCAGCCGATAGTGCAGGCGACTGCTGACTGATCTACAAATCACCTTGTATCATAAATAAATAGTCATTGTTTGTAGATCAGTCAATGTCTGCTTGCCAACGCGATATGTTAGTACAATGTTAGCATGAAATATATATATATATTTTAATTGACTAACTAAGCCTTCGTTAAAATGAAAACAAGGACCCTCTGCTCCCCAAGTCCAAGTACTAACAGTTATGCAAATTAGATTGCAAAATCTGGGGTGTAATCATTAGTCCACAGTTCCGTTTTGCAAATAAAAATTGGACAAATTCAGAAAGGCGTTTCGTTTGCTTCCGTTTAAAAAGGAGTGAATATACCTCTGTTATGGATGGAACGAGGCTACCAACTTGTTTTGGTCTTAACTGTAACCACATTGCTTCCAGTGTGATAAATGTTATTCTCTTCTACCACCAGATCGATCCTACATGCGTCTGACAGAAAAAGAAAATGAAACCCTACCAGTAGATGTAAGTTATTTAATACTGTTGTATAATACTGCTAGTTAATTTTATATTATTTATTATATTCGTTGATGTTTATCTATTGTATTCATTGCTCCGTTTGCCATATTTTCATTTTGTTTTGCAGATTGTCTTACAGACTTTGTTAGCGTTTGTTCTGACCATTTATGGTATAGTCCACATTGCGGGAGAGTTCAAAGAAATGGATGCCTCCTCAGAGCTGAAAAACAAGTAAGCCACCATTTCATATTAGTCATGGACTTTCCTATATGGATAACCCTATGTTGTTATTGACCCATCTCACTGAAAACATGAGTATAGTTTAAACTAGACTCAATACCCTCTTCCCATTTTTCAGGACATTTGACACGTTGAGGAACCACCCATCTTTCTACATGTTCAATCATCGGGGTAGGGTGCTCTTCCGCTCCCCTGACCAAGAGGCTTCCGCTGTCCCGAACCCACAGGCCCTGCCCAACCCCCTGCGGCTTCGCAAGCTGGATCATTTGCACTGAGACTGGCCTTCTCTGCCCACATGTCTTTATTTCTGTGCAGATGAGCTTATTGGTTAGATGGAGGGAAAAGTAATTTCTCCCACTTTTAATTTGTCTTTGTACATATATTAATATGCTGTACAAATTTGCATCTTTCCATGAATGTGGTTACCATATTTAACTCCTGACTGTGCCAACCAACCCCCCAGTTTTCAGGCATATTTGTTTGTATATAATTGTTATTGCTTAGGAGTTGTAAGGATTTGACACCTCATCCCCTACCTCTTCCTAACAGCATGGGGGAAATTTTCCCCTTTGTTGGACAAGGGGCATAATAGAATGATTTCTGTTTTGTTTACCACGCATATGTCTATCATGAGCAGCTGTCTGGAACTATTTATTTCATATTTTATCTGCAGATATGAGATTTGTTTTATGGAGTAAAAAGCCTTCACTTCAGTTAAAGAATTCATGACCATTCATTATGCCGATCTGTTGCAAAACGTTTCTTAAATGGGAGCAAATGAAGCGAGGAGGGACTAATCTGAAATTGTCCAATTGAAACACTCTTGTTTAAATGATTACACCCCTGATCTCCTGGAGTTTGAAATTAGGCTTTTGAGTTTATTCTGTATGCAATAAAGAGTTATTACAGTCGGAGTCACAAACGTCAAGCCTGAAGGGTGCAGCATGGAAAGCAGAGTAAGGCAGTGTTCCAGAAATGTTAATGATACTATGAACACTAAGTAGAGACTAATGGTACATTTATTTGAGCCTATGTGTTTTTTTTCTTCATTTTACATTTTGGTTAAGATTAACTCCCTGTTTTTAACTTAATAAAATCATACTGAGATTTTATCAATGTCCGGCTGCATGTTCTTTTGATGCATTTATCCTCAAAGGTAACTAAATGCATGTAATATCTTGCACATCCACTACAGTTTATATATATATGAAAGTATGTGGACACCCCTTCAAATGAGTGGATTTGGCTATTTCAGCCTCACCCATTGCATAAAATCTCCATAGACAAACATTGGCAGAACGGCCTTCCTGAAGAGCTCAGTGACTTTCAATGTGACACCGTCATAGGTTGCCACCTTGCCAACAAGTAAGTTCGTCATATTTCTGCCCTGGTAGTGCTGCTCTGGTCAACAAAATGTTATTTGTCATATGTGCCAAATACAAGTGTAAACGTATTTTAAATTTAACTTGGCAAGTCAGTTAAGAACAAATTCTTATTGACAATGATGGCCTACCGAGGAACAGTGGGTTAACTGCATTGTTCAGGGGCAGAACAACAGATTTTTTTTTACCTTGTCAGCTCGGGGATTTGATCCAGCAACCTTTCTGTTACTGGTCTAATGCTCTAACCACTAGGATACCTGCTGCCCGACCATACAGTGAAATGCTTACTTTACAAGCCCTTCACCAACAATGCAGTTTTAATAAAAAATCATTAAAGAGCAGCAGTAAATAACACTAGCGTGGCTATATACAGGGGGCACTGGTACAGAGTCAATGTGGAGACTATATACAGGGTGTTACGGTACAGAGTCAATGTGGAGGCTATATACAGGGGGCACTGGTACAGAGTCAATGTGGAGACTATATACAGGGTGTTACGGTACAGAGTCAACAGTGGAGACTATATACAGGGGGTACTGGTACAGAGTCAATGTGGAGGCTATATACAGGGGGCACTGGTACAGAGTCAATGTGGAGGCTATATACAGGGGGCACTGGTACAGAGTCAATGTGGAGACTATATACAGGGTGTTACGGTACAGAGTCAAAGTGGAGACTATATACAGGGTGTTTCGGGTACAGAGTCAACAGTGGAGACTATATACAGGGGTACTGGTACAGAGTCAATGTGGAGGCTATATACAGGGGGCACTAGTACACTAGTACAGAGTCAATGTGGAGGCTATATACAGGGGGCACTGGTACAGAGTCAATGTGGAGGCTATATACAGGGGGGTACTGGTACAGAGTCAATGTGGAGACTATATACAGGAGGCACTGGTACAGAGTCAAATGTGGAGACTATATACAGGAGGTTACGGATACAGAGTCAATGTGGAGACTATATACAGGGGTACTGGTACAGAGTCAATGTGGAGGCTATATAATAATAATAATAATATGCAGGGGGACACTCATGGTGCAGAGTCAAATGTGGAGACTATATACAGGGTGTTACGGTGTTACAGAGTCAACAGTGGAGACTATATACAGGGGGTACTGGTACAGAGTCAATGTGGAGGCTATATACAGGGGGCACTGGTACAGAGTCAATGTGGAGGCTATATACAGGGGGCACTGGTACAGAGTCAATGTGGAGACTATATACAGGGTGTTACGGTACAGAGTCAAAGTGGAGACTATATACAGGGTGTTTCGGGTACAGAGTCAACAGTGGAGACTATATACAGGGGGTACTGGTACAGAGTCAATGTGGAGGCTATATACAGGGGGCACTAGTACAGAGTCAATGTGGAGGCTATATACAGGGGGTACTGGTACAGAGTCAATGTGGAGGCTATATACAGGGGGTACTGGTACAGAGTCAATGTGGAGACTATATACAGGAGGCACTGGTACAGAGTCAATGTGGAGACTATATACAGGGTGTTACGGTACAGAGTCAATGTGGAGACTATATACAGGGGGTACTGGTACAGAGTCAATGTGGAGGCTATATACAGGGGGCACTGGTAGAGTCAAATGTGGAGGCTATATACAGGGGGCACTGGTACAGAGTCAAATGTGGAGACTATATACAGGAGGCACTGATACAGAGTCAATGTGGAGACTATATACAGGGGGCACTGGTACAGAGTCAATGTGGAGACTATATCCAGGGTGTTACGGTACAGAGTCAATGTGGAGACTATATACAGGGGGTACTGGTACAGAGTCAATGTGGAGACTATATACAGGGTGTTACAGTACAGAGTCAATGTGGAGACTATATACAGGGGGTACTGGTACAGAGTCAATGTGCGGGGGGCACCGGTGTCGAGGTAATTGAGGTAATATACACATGTAGGTAGAGATATTAAAGTGACTGCATAGATAATAACAGAGTAGCAGCAGCGTAGAAGGGGGGGTGCAAATAGTCTAGGTAACAATTTGATTGGCTGTTCAGGACTCTTATGGCTTGGGGGTAGAAGCTGTTTAGAAGCCTATTGGACCTAGACTTTTTGCTCCGGTACCGCTTGCTGTGCGGTAGCAGAGAGAACAGTCTATGACTAGGGTAGCTGGAGTCTTTGACAATTTCTAAGGCCTTCCTCTGACACCGCCTGTATTAGAGGTCCCAGGCAGACTAAATAACTTTTTTGCCCACTTTGAGGACAATACAGTGCCACTGACACGGCCTGCAACGAAAACATGCGGACTCTCCTTCACTGCAGCCGAGGTGAGTAAGACATTTAAACGTGTTAACCCTCGCAAGGCTGCAGGCCCAGACGGCATCCCCAGCCGCGCCCTCAGAGCATGCGCAGACCAGCTGGCCGGTGTGTTTACGGACATATTCAATCAATCCCTATACCAGTCTGCTGTTCCCACATGCTTCAAGAGGGCCACCATTGTTCCTGTTCCCAAGAAAGCTAAGGTAACTGAGCTAAACGACTTCCGTCATCATGAAGTGCTTTGAGAGACTAGTCAAGGACCATATCACCTCCACCCTACCTGACACCCTAGACCCACTCCAATTTGCTTACCGCCCAAATAGGTCCACAGACGATGCAATCTCAACCACACTGCACACTTCCCTAACCCATCTGGACAAGAGGAATACCTATGTGAGAATGCTGTTCATCGACTACAGCTCGGCATTCAACACCATAGTACCCTCCAAGCTCGTCATCAAGCTCGAGACCCTGGGTCTCGACCCCGCCCTGTGCAACTGGGTACTGGACTTCCTGACGGGCCGCCCCCAGGTGGTGAGGGTAGGCAACAACATCTCCTCCCCGCTGATCCACAACACTGGGGCCCCACAAGGGTGCGTTTTGAGCCCTCTCCTGTACTCCCTGTTCACCCACGACTGCGTGGCCATGCACGCCTCCAACTCAATCATCAAGTTTGCGGACGACACAACAGTGGTAGGCTTGATTACCAACAACGACGAGACGGCCTACAGGGAGGAGGTGAGGGCCCTCGGAGTGTGGTGTCAGGAAAATAACCTCACACTCAACGTCAACAAAACTAAGGAGATGATTGTGGACTTCAGGAAACAGCAGAGGGAACACCCCCCTATCCACATCGATGGAACAGTAGTGGAGAGGGTAGCAAGTTTTAAGTTCCTCGGCATACACATCACAGACAAACTGAATTGGTCCACTCACACAGACAGCATCGTGAAGAAGGCGCAGCAGCGCCTCTTCAACCTCAGGAGGCTGAAGAAATTTGGCTTGTCACCAAAAGCACTCACAAACTTCTACAGATGCACAATCGAGAGCATCCTGGCGGGCTGTATCACCGCCTGGTACGGCAACTGCTCCGCCCTCAACCGTAAGGCTCTCCAGACGGTAGTGAGGTCTGCACAACGCATCACCGGGGGCAAACTACCTGCCCTCCAGGACACCTACACCACCCGATGTTACAGGAAGGCCATAAAGATCATCAAGGACATCAACCACCCGAGCCACTGCCTGTTCACCCCGCTATCATCCAGAAGGCGAGGTCAGTACAGGTGCATCAAAGCTGGGACCGAGAGACTGAAAAACAGCTTCTATCTCAAGGCCATCAGACTGTTAAACAGCCACCACTAACATTGAGTGGCTGCTGCCAACACACTGACACTGACACTGACTCAACTCCAGCCACTTTAATAATGGGAATTGATGGGAAATGATGTAAATATATCACTAGCCACTTTAAACAATGCTACCTTATATAATGTTACCTACCCTACATTATTAATCTCATACGCATACGTATATACTGTACTCTATATCATCGACTGCATCATTATGTAATACATGTATCACTAGCCACTTTAACTATGCCACTTTGTTTACATACTCATCTCATATGTATATACTGTACTCGATACCATCTACTGTATCTTGCCTATGCTGCTCTGTACCATCACTCATTCATGTTTCCTTATGTACATATTCTTTATCCCCTTACACTGTGTATAAGGAATTGTTAGTTAGCTTACTTGTTGGTTATTACTGCATTGTCGGAACTAGAAGCACAAGCATTTCGCTACACTCGCATTAACATCTGCTAACCATGTGTATGTGACAAATAAAATCTGATTTGATTTGATTTGGATGGCAGAAAGCTTGGCCCGGTGATGTACTGGGCCGTACACACTACCCTCTGTAGTACCTCGCTGTCAGAGGCCGAGCAGTTGCCACACCAGGCAGTGATGCAACCCGTCAGGATGCTTTCGATGGTGCAGCTGTAAAACCTTTTGAGGATCTGAGGACCAATGCCAAATCTTTTCAGTCTCCTGAGCGGGAATAGGTTTTGTCGTGCCCTCTTCACGACTGTCTGGTGTGCTTGGACCATGTTAGTTTGTTGGTGGATGTGGACACCAAGGAACTTGAAGCTCTCAACCTGCTCCAATACAGTCCCGTTGACGAGAATGGGGGCGTGCTTGTCCTCCTTTTCCGGTAGTCCACAATCATCTCCTTTGTCTTGATCACGTTGAGGGAGCGGTTGTTGTCCTTGCACCACACGGTCAGGTTTCTGACCTCCTCCCTATAGGCTGTCTCATCACTGACGGTAATCAGGCCTACCACTTTTTGTCATCAGAAAACTTAATGATGGTGTTGGAGTCGTGCCTGGCCGTGCAGTTATGAGTGAATAGGGAGTACAAGAGGGGACTGAGAACGCACCCCTGAAGGGCCCCCGTGTTGAGGATCAGCGTGGAAGATGTGTTGTTACCTACCCTCACCACCTGGGGTCGGCCCGTCAGGAAGTTCAGGAACCAGTTGCAGAGGGAGATGTTCAGTCCCAGGGTCCTTAGCTTAGTGATGAGCTTTGAGGTCATTATGGTGTTGAACACTGAGCTGTAGTCAATGAATAGCATTCTCACATAGGGGTTCCTTTTGTCCAGGTGTGAAAGGGCAGTGTGGAGTGTAATAGAGATTGCATCATCTGTGGATCTGTTGGTACGGTGTGCAAATTGGAGTGAGTCTACGGTTTCTGGGATAATTGTGTTGATGTGAGCCATGACCAGCCACTTTCTCATGGTTTCTGGAGGGAAATGCTGTAGGAATGCTCAACCGGTGTCGCTCATCCAGCTGACAGAAACTTTCAACCGTTTTTTCCCATTAAGCAGCGAGTCGGAGTCTGAGGCCGAGCCTTCTCTTGTCTCTACTCCTCCCGTTACTGGATCTGAGACGCCGAAGCTTCCCACCATTATCTCTGACAAATTGAAAACCCTAGTCATTGGCGACTCCATTACCCGCAGTATTAGACTTAAAACGAATCATCCAGCGATCATACACTGTTTACCAGGGGGCAGGGCTACCGATGTTAAGGCTAATCTGAAGATGGTGCTGGCTAAAGCTAAAACTGGCGAGTGTAGAGTATAGAGATATTGTTATCCACGTTGGCACCAAAGATTTTAGGATGAAACAGTCAGAGGTCACCAAGTGCAACATAGCTTCAGCGTATAAATCAGCTCGAAAGATGTCTTGGCATGGAGTAATTGTCTCTGGCCCCCTCCCAGTTAGGGAGAGTGATGAGCTCTACAGCAGAGTCTCACAACTCAATCGCTGGTTGAAAACTGTTTTCTGCCCCTCCCAAAAGATAGAATTTGTAGATAAATTGGCCCTCTTTCTGGGACTCAACCACAACACAAACAGGACCAAGCCTGGCCTGCTGAGGAGTGACAGACAACATCCTAGCTGGAGGGGTGCTCTCATCTTATCAACAAACATAGACAGGGCTCTAACTCCTCTAGCTCCACAATGATGTAGGGTGCAGGCCAGGCAGCCGGCTGTTAGCCAGCCTGCCAGCTTAGTAGAGTCTGCCACTAGCACAGTCAGTGTAGTCAGCTCAGCTCAGGAGCATCAAAAGTCATGCTATAAATTCACAGACAACACAAAGATTCCTTGATGCCCTTCCAGACTCCCTCTGCCTACCCAAGGACGTCAGAAGACAAAAATCAGTTAACCACCTAACTGAGGAACTCAATTAAACCTTGCGCAATACCCTAGATCCTGTTGCACCCCTAAAAACTAAAAACATTTCTCATAAGAAACTAGCTCCCAGGTATACAGAAAATACCCAAGCTCTGAAGCAAGCTTCCAGAAAATTGGAATGGAAATGGCGCCACACCAAACTTGAAGTCTTCCGACTAGCTTGGAAAGACAGTACCATGCAGTATCGAAGAGCCCTTACTGCTGCTCGATCATCCTATTTTCCCAACTTAATTGAGGAAAATGAGAACAACCCTACATTTCTTTTTGATACTGTCGCAAAGCTAACTAAAAAGCAGCATTCCCCAAGTGAGGATGGCTTTCACTTCAGCAGTAATAAATTCATGAACTTCTTTGAGGAAAAGATCATGATTATTAGAAAGCAAATGACAGACTCCTCTTTAAATCTGCGTATTCCTTCAAAGCTCAGTTGTCCTGAGTCTACACAACTCTGCCAGGACCTAGGATCAAGAGAGACACTCAAGTGTTTTAGTACTGTATCTCTTGACTCAATGATGAAAATAATCATGGCCTCAAGCTGCATATTGGACTCTATTCCAACTAAACTACTGAAAGAGCTGCTTCCTGTGCTTGGCCCTCCTATGTTGAACATAAGAAACGGCTCTCTATCCACCGGATGTGTACCAAACTCACTAAAAGTGGCAGTAATAAAGCCTCTCTTGAAAAAGCCAAACCTTGACCCAGAAAACATTAAAAAACTATCGGCCTATATCGAATCTTCCATTCCTCTCAAAGATTTTAGAAAAGGCTGTTGCGCAGCAACTCACTGCCTTCCTGAAGACAAAAAATGTATACGAAATGCTTCAGTCTGGTTTTAGACCCTATCATAGCACTGAGACTTGTGAAGGTAGTAAATTACCTTTTAATGGCGTCAGACCGAGGCTCTGCATCTGTCATCGTGCTCCTAGACCTTAGTGCTGCTTTTGATACCATCGATCACCACATTCTTTTGGAGAGATTGGAAACCCAAATTGGTCTACACGGCAAGTTCTGGCCTGGTTTAGATCTTATCTGTCGGAAAGATATCAGTTTGTATCTGTGAATGGTTTGTCCTCTGACCAATCAACTGTACATTTTGGTGTTCCTCAAGGTTCCGTTTTAGGACCACTATTGTTTTCACTATATATTTTACCTCTTGGGGATGTCATTCGAAAACATAATGTTAACTTTCACTGCTATGCGGATGACACACAGCTGTACATTTCAATTAAACATGGTGAAGCCCCAAAATTGCCCTCGCTAGAAGCCTGTGTTTCAGACAAAAGGAAGTGGATGGCTGCAAACTTTTTACTTTTAAACTCGGACAAAACACAGATGCTTGTTCTAGGTCCCAAGAAAGAAAGAGATCTTCTGTTGAATCTGACAATTAATCTTAATGGTTGTACAGTCGTCTCAAATAAACCTGTGATGGACCTCGGCGTTACTCTGGATCCTGATCTCTCTTTTGACGAACATATCAAGACTGTTTCAAGGACAGCTTTTTTCCATCTACGTAACATTGCAAAAATCAGAAACTTTCTGTCCAAAAATGATGCAGAAAAATTAATCCACGCTTTTGTTACTTCTAGGTTAGACTACTGCAATGACCTACTTTCCAGCTACCCGGATAAAGCACTAAATGAACTTCAGTTAGTGCTAAATACGGCTGCTAGAATCCTGACTAAAACATTTTTTTTTTATCATATTACTCCAGTGCTAGCCTCCCTACACTGGCTTCCTGTCAAGGCAAGGGCTGATTTCAAGGTTTTACTGCTAACCTACAAAGCATTACATGGGCTTGCTCCTACCTATCTCTCTGATTTGGTCCTGCCGTACATACCTACACGTACGCTACGGTCACAAGACACAGGCCTCCTAATTGTCCCTAGAATTTCTAAGCAAACAGCTGGAGGCAGGGTTTTCTCCTATAGAGCTCCATTTTTATGGAATGGTCTGCCTACCCATGTGAGAGACGCAAACTCGGTCTCAACCTTTAAGTCTTTACTGAAGACTCATCTCTTCAGTGGGTCAAATGATTGAGTGTAGTCTGGTCCAGGAGTGTGAAGGTGAACGGAAAGGCTCTGGAGCAACGAACTGCCCTTGCTGTCTCTGCCTGGCCGGTTCCCCTCTTTCCACTGGGATTCTCTGCCTCTAACCCTATTACAGGGGCTGAGTCACTGGCTTACTGGTGCTCTTTTTTGCCGTCCCTAGGAGGGGTGCCTCACTTGAGTGGGTTGAGTCACTGATGTGATCTTCCTGTCTGGGTTGGCGCCCCCCCTTGGGTTGTGCCGTGGCGGAGATCATTGTGGGCGATACTCGACCTTGTCTCAGGATGGTAAGTTGGTGGTTGAAGATATCCCTCTAGTGGTGTGGGGGCTGTGCTTTGGCAAAGTGGGTGGGGTTATATCCTTCCTGTTTGGCCCTGTCCGGGGGTATCATCGGATGGGGCCACAGTGTCTCCTGACCCCTCCTGTCTCAGCCTCCAGTATTTATGCTGCAGTAGTTTATGTGTCGGGGGGCTAGGGTCAGTTTGTTATATCTGGAGTACTTCTCCTGTCTTATCCGGTGTCCTGTGTGAATTTAAGTATGCTCTCTCTAATTCTCTCTTTCTTTCTCTCTCTCGGAGGACCTGAGCCCTAGGACCATGCCTCAGGACTACCTGGCATGATGACTCCTTGCTGTCCCCAGTCCACCTGGCCGTGCTGCTGCTCCAGTTTCAACTGTTCTGCCTGCGGCTATGGAATCCTGACCTGTTCACCGGACATGTTACCTGTCCCAGACCTATTATTTGACCATGCTGGTCATTTATGAACATTTGAACATCTTGGACATGTTCTGTTATAATCTCCACCCGGCACAGCCAGAAGAGGACTGGCCACCTCTCATAGCCTGGTTCTTCTCTAGGTTTCTTCCTAGGTTTTGTCCTTTCTAGGGAGTTTTTCCTAGCCAACGTGCTTCAACACCTGCATTGCTTGCTGTTTGGGGTTTTAGGCTGGGTTTCTGTACAGCACTTTGAGATATCAGCTGATGTACAAAGGGCTATATAAATACATTTGATTTGGATTTGTTGCGCTACCGAGTTCCAAACTGCCTCTGGAAGCAGCATCAGCACAATAACTGTTCATCGGGAGCTTCACAAAATGGGTTTCCATTGCTGAGCAGCCGCACACAAGCCTAAGCTATGCTCAAAGCCAAGCGTCGGTTGGAGCTGTGTAAAGCTCGCTGCCATTGGACTCTGGAGCAGTGGAAACACGATCACTGGAGTGTTGAATCACACTTCACCATCTGGAAGTCCAGCGGACAAATCTGGGTTTGGCGGATACTCGAAGAACGCTACCTTACCAAATGCATAGTACCAACTGTAATGTTTGGTGGAGGAGGAATAATGGTCTGGGGCTGTTTTTCATGGTTCGGGCTGAGCCCCTTAGTTCCAGTGTTGAGAATTCCTATGCTACAGCATACAATGACATTCCAGACAATTCTGTGCTTCCAACTTTGTGGCAACAGTTTGGGGAAGGCCCTTTCCTGTTTCAGTATGACAATGCCACCGTGCACAAAGCGAGGTCCATACAGAAATGGTTTGTCGTGATCGGTGTGTGGAAGAACTTGACTGGCCTGCATAGAGCCCTGACTTGAACTCCATTGAACACTTTTGGGATGAATGGGAATGTCGACAGAGAGCCAGGCTTAATCGGCCAACATCCGTGCCTGACCTCATTAATGCTCTTGTGGCTGAATGGAAGCAAGTTCCCACAGTAATGTTCCAACATCTAGTGGAAAGCCTTCCCAGAAGAGTGGAGGCTGTTCTAGCAGGAAAAAGTGGACCAACTCCATATGATTATGGAATGTAATGTAATGTAAATGAATGAGATGTTTGAGGAGCAGGTGTCCACATACATTTGGTCATGTAGTGTATATCTGTGAATCAGGATGCAGTTGTTAGGTTACAGATTGATACTTCAGGGCTCTCAGTCAAGGCTGTAATACATGTACATCCCAAATTGCACCATATTCCCTATATAGTGCAATACTTTAGACCAGAGCTGTATGGTCCCTTGACAAAAAGGGTGACATTTTGGATGTAGACATGATTAGATGTATAGGTTTAAAATCAGTAACTTTCCAGACTGAAATCTCAATGATAACCCAGACGACCGAGTTTGTATATACTTCTAGTATATTCCACTAAAAGCTAAAAGTGGGCTACATTTAGACTGTTATCTCATTTGACATTTCCAACAAGCAATTGTACATGACACAATTTCACTTACTAAGTGCACAACATATCTAATAATACACTTCATAGTACATTTAGTCATTTGTTTGTTTTATTTTTTGTTTATTTAAAAAAGAATTGTACATTTTCAATGTTATATATATAACAGTTAACAAAATGGCCTTTATACAACTTTTACTCTCAAAATATTCTCTTTTTTTATGTTCTGGTATGAACACCATCCAAAAATAGTTTAGATTTATGAACAATAAAATACAATCTTTCATTTTAAAAAGAAACTTTGGGGGGGGGAAGACAAAAGGGAAATGGGTAGCTTGTGTTTGTTCTCTGAAATACAGAAGGTTGGTTGTTCCCAAGCTGTGCTAGTCCAGAAAAAGGTGACCGACGAACGGGGAGCAGAGATTTTGGTTGACCACACAGTTCTTCCAGGGGAGAATCAATGGGGAGACTGTGACACTTGGGGCGCTTCCAAAATGGCACCCTATTCCGTATATAGTGCACTAGAGTGCCGAGGAGAAGGCAGGGAGAGAGAGAGTGGAGACAGCAGGCCAGGCTCCAGTCCCTCAAGATGGACCCCAACAGCTAGCGTCCTCTCAGTGAATGCACCAATGTTTTACTGAACCAAGTCCACACGTTACTGAACATAACCTACATGAAGTGTGCTATTGCTTTGAGAACAGCTCCCATGCTGGGACAGTTGATCCATGGAGGGCATCTTAGGTCAGTATGTGATTTGACATGGTATTATTGTCCTGCAGGCCCATGCAGCACAAAATACCCACAGCACTCCAACACCTAGAAGACTTGAGGTAGATCAGATTTCTCATGTGAGCCACAACGCCTATGTAGTTAGTACACAGTGTGTTTCTTACATCAAACATAAATAGGCTAATGTTAAACCTTCTGATCAGTCGGCAGATATCCTTATTGCTCTAAACTGTAATGTGAGCACAGTTGTCCTACAGCTGTATGGTCAATAGTCATTACCAGTATTACTAGTAATTACATGTAAAATTGCTGTAATAAGAGTTCCATTATTACATGCCTCACATGAAAAATCCTTCCTGTCTTATAATGACTAATCAGAACTGCACTAAGACCTGGTTTAAAAGGTGCGTGTGTGTGAGTGTGTGTGTCATAGAGAAATATAGAGAACTAGTGCCCAAAAGCCAGTTTGAGCATGGGCAGCGCCATTAAGGACTTTCACCATTTTGAAGTAGTCAGCTGGGTGGGACTTCCTATGGGTTCAGGAAGGATCACATGAAGGGACAAGCCAAATAATTACACTTGTGAGCAAAACCTTGGCTTTATACCTGTTCAAACAACACATTCTAGAGGACAGTATGCGCCCTTTCAGTTTGTTTACCAACTCATAGAAGTAGTAGAATAAGAAAATGGGCTACTTCAAAATGGAGATGGCCTCAATGGCACTGCCCATGCTCTCACAGACAGCATAAAGAGACAGATACAATGATGCGATGTCTATCTAAGTCTATGGTGTGTGTGAATTAATCAATGTCTGTGGACAAACCGAATTAGCCATATGGTCAGCAATGGCATCAGTCACTATTGGAGTGGATTACATCCAGAGTCTCTTAACTTATCTCCACATTGGTCTGGCTCTGGCACTACCCTCCTCCTCCCTCCCGAATTATAACCCCTGACCCTTCCATCTCCATGTGTGAGTGCTGTTGAGGCACAATGTCACAACACATAGATAGGGAGGGATCTCAGCCCTCTGTCGTCTCCTCTCTTGCCTCCTTCTTTCAACTTTACATCCTATGGGGTGTTGTTGGACCATGTGTAAGTCATATCTTATTAAGGAGAGTACCCTGTTCCTGTCCATGTCTTGTTAAGGAGAGTATCCTGTTCCTGTCCATGTCTTGTTAAGGAGAGTACCCTGTTCCTGTCCATGTCTTGTTAAGGAGAGTACCCTGTTCCTGTCCATGTCTTGTTAAGGAGAGTACCCTGTTCCTGTCCATGTCTTGTTAAGGAGAGTACCCTGTTCCTGTCCATGTCTTGTTAAGGAGAGTATCCTGTTCCTGTCCATGTCTTGTTAAGGAGAGTACCCTGTTCCTGTCCATGTCTTGTTAAGGAGAGTATCCTGTTCCTGTCCATGTCTTGTTAAGGAGAGTACCCTGTTCCTGTCCATGTCTTGTTAAGGAGAGTACCCTGTTCCTGTCCATGTCTTGTTAAGGAGAGTACCCTGTTCCTGTCCATGTCTTGTTAAGGAGAGTATCCTGTTCCTGTCCATGTCTTGTTAAGGAGAGTACCCTGTTCCTGTCCATGTCTTGTTAAGGAGAGTACCTGTTCCTGTCCATGTCTTGTTAAGGAGAGTACCCTGTTCCTGTCCATGTCTTGTTAAGGAGAGTACCCTTGTTAAGGAGAGTACCCTGTTCTGTCCATGTCTTGTTAAGGAGAGTACCCTGTTCCTGTCCATGTCTTGTTAAGGAGAGTACCCTGTTCCTGTCCATGTCTTGTTAAGGAGAGTACCCTGTTCCTGTCCATGTCTTGTTAAGGAGAGTACCCTGTTCCTGTCCATGTCTTGTTAAGGAGAGTACCCTGTTCCTGTCCATGTCTTGTTAAGGAGAGTACCCTGTTCCTGTCCATGTCTTGTTAAGGAGAGTACCCTGTTCCTGTCCATGTCTTGTTAAGGAGAGTACCCTGTTCCTGTCCATGTCTTGTTAAGGAGAGTATGTCTTGTTAAGGAGAGTATCCTGTTCCTGTCCATGTCTTGTTAAGGAGAGTACCCTGTTCCTGTCCATGTCTTGTTAAGGAGAGTACCCTGTTCCTGTCCATGTCTTGTTAAGGAGAGTACCCTGTTCCTGTCCATGTCTTGTTAAGGAGAGTACCCTGTTCCTGTCCATGTCTTGTTAAGGAGAGTATCCTGTTCCTGTCCATGTCTTGTTAAGGAGAGTACCCTGTTCCTGTACATATCTTTGTGATTCTGAGCAGGGACCCCTGCAGGCCACTTCTTCACTATCTACCATGGTCGTTGTTGAGGCGGACAGCAGGGAGCTGCAGCTCCTTCTCCTCAATCAACTCCAGAGCTGTCTCCAACTGCTGGATCAGCACCCGCTTCTTAAACCTGGGAGGAGAGGAAAGAGAGAGAGAAAGAGAGAGAAAGAGAGGGGGGAAAAGGGATGGAAAGAAAAAAGAACAGATGAAAAATGGAAGGAAACAGAGGCCATGAGGTTTGCAACTGCATTGCAGTGGAGGTGTTATACGACCGGATGCAACGACTGCTTTGACGAAGCAGAATAATGACTGCAATGTACTTATGGCCAACCATTTATGTCTGCAGTGTACAGTGTACTGACAGCACTAAACCTGGGGAGGAATCGCAGTTAGAGCTCTAAATGGGTAACAGCAGTGAAGTAAGTAGCTTACTATGCTTTCAAATGAAGAATTACTATGCTTTCTAATCAAAAACAGTGTCCTTATCTTAAGTTGCATTTTTTATTGCATTTCTTAACTTGCATTTTGTATTTCCAAATATCATACAGACCGGTGTAACCACCCTTGCTGAAAATTAATATAATGAATGAATGATGAAAGCAAGATTGCAGCAATATTCTCCTACACAGTGGAGCTTAGTTACACTGTGTTGTTTTCATTGTTCTCAGTCTGTACTGTGGGTAGTCTGGTGTAAACAGACAGATGGTGTGTCAGTCTGTACTGTGGGTAGTCTGGTGTAAACAGACAGATGGTGTGTCAGTCTGTACTGTGGGTAGTCTGGTGTAAACAGACAGATGGTGTGTCAGTCTGTACTGTGGGTAGTCTGGTGTAAACAGACAGATGGTGTGTCAGTCTGTACTGTGGGTAGTCTGGTGTAAACAGTCCATATGGTGTGTCAGTCTGTACTGTGGGTAGTCTGGTGTAAACAGACAGATGGTGTGTCAGTCTGTACTGTGGGTAGTCTGGTGTAAACAGACAGATGGTGTGTCAGTCTGTACTGTGGGTAGTCTGGTGTAAACAGACAGATGGTGTGTCAGTCTGTACTGTGGGTAGTCTGGTTTAAACAGACAGATGGTGTGTCAGTCTGTACTGTGGGTAGTCTGGTGTAAACAGACAGATGGTGTGTCAGTCTGTACTGTGGGTAGTCTGGTGTAAACAGACAGATGGTGTGTCAGTCTGTACTGTGGGTAGTCTGGTGTAAACAGACAGATGGTGTGTCAGTCTGTACTGTGGGTAGTCTGGTGTAAACAGACAGATGGTGTGTCAGTCTGTACTGTGGGTAGTCTGGTGTAAACAGACAGATGGTGTGTCAGTCTGTACTGTGGGTAGTCTGGTGTAAACAGACAGATGGTGTGTCAGTCTGTACTGTGGGTAGTCTGGTGTAAACAGACAGATGGTGTGTCAGTCTGTACTGTGGGTAGTCTGGTGTAAACAGACAGATGGTGTGTCAGTCTGTACTGTGGGTAGTCTGGTGTAAACAGACAGATGGTGTGTCAGTCTGTACTGTGGGTAGTCTGGTGTAAACAGACAGATGGTGTGTCAGTCTGTACTGTGGGTAGTCTGGTGTAAACAGACAGATGGTGTGTCAGTCTGTACTGTGGGTAGTCTGGTGTAAACAGACAGATGGTGTGTCAGTCTGTACTGTGGGTAGTCTGGTGTAAACAGACAGATGGTGTGTCAGTCTGTACTGTGGGTAGTCTGGTGTAAACAGACAGATGGTGTGTCAGTCTGTACTGTGGGTAGTCTGGTGTAAACAGACAGATGGTGTGTCAGTCTGTACTGTGGGTAGTCTGGTGTAAACAGACAGATGGTGTGTCAGTCTGTACTGTGGGTAGTCTGGTGTAAACAGACAGATGGTGTGTCAGTCTGTACTGTGGGTAGTCTGGTGTAAACAGACAGATGGTGTGTCAGTCTGTACTGTGGGTAGTCTGGTGTAAACAGACAGATGGTGTGTCAGTCTGTACTGTGGGTAGTCTGGTGTGAACAGACAGACAGACAGACAGACAGACAGACAGACAGACAGACAGACAGACAGACAGACAGAGGGTCTCACCTGGCAGCCTCCTTGATCGCGTGATGGATGAAGTACCTCTGGACCGTCACAGACCCCTTCACCTCCTCCAACAGCCTGAATATGGTCTCATAGTCTGGGAACAAGGACAGGCACAGTCAGGGATCAGTGGAGGTGGTCCAGCAGATGGAAGATAAGGGACTTTTCTAGTTTTGTCCAGAGCCCTACACTATAAAGGGAATAGGGTTCCGTTTGGGACACGACTCAGCACTTTTCTAAGTAGTATGTGTATCACGACTCAGTACTCTTCTAAGTAGTATGTGTATCACGACTCAGTACTCTTCTAAGTAGTATGTGTATCACGACTCAGTACTCTTCTAAGAAGTATGTGTATCACGACTCAGTACTCTTCTAAGTAGTATGTGTATCACGACTCAGTACTCTTCTAAGCAGTATGTGTATCACGACTCAGTACTCTTCTAAGTAGTATGTGTATCACGACTCAGTACTCTTCTAAGAAGTATGTGTATCACGACTCAGTACTCTTCTAAGTAGTATGTGTATCACGACTCAGTACTCTTCTAAGAAGTATGTGTATCACGACTCAGTACTCTTCTAAGTAGTATGTGTATCACGACTCAGTACTCTTCTAAGTAGTATGTGTATCACAACTCAGTACTCTTCTAAGTAGTATGTGTATCACGACTCAGTACTCTTCTAAGCAGTATGTGTATCACAACTCAGTACTCTTCTAAGTAGTATGTGTATCACGACTCAGTACTCTTCTAAGTAGTATGTGTATCACGACTCAGTACTCTTCTAAGTAGTATGTGTATCACGACTCAGTACTCTTCTAAGTAGTATGTGTATCACGACTCAGTACTCTTCTAAGTAGTATGTGTATCACGACTCAGTACTCTTCTAAGTAGTATGTGTATCACTACTCACTGCGGCCAGGTTTGCGGACCTCCTTGATGACCCGTGTGCGCAGCTCAGCATTGCTGCCATCTAGTGGGGCTATGGTGACCGCCTCAGGCTCAGCTTGGTCTGCTCCATTTTCATCTCCCTCCAGCTCTCTCTCCTGGTCCCCCTCACAGCTTTGCTGCTGTCTCTCTGATGGGGGATGCTCATCCAGGCCACCCTCCCCTAACCTGTCCTCCTCCACGCCACTGTCCTCCCCACTGTCCCCCGCACACATCCCAGGCCTCTCACTCTCTCTCTCCTCCAGGATGAGTGCATTTGTGCCCCCTCCCACACCGTCCACCACCACTCCAGGCCAGCCGTCCCCTGATTCAGGCCCCACACCCCCCTCCCCGTTATTCTCTGTGCCCAGCATGCTGTTCCCCTCTGCTCCTGTGGGGGGCAGAAGAGCACATTTCATGACATTATCAAGATGATGAACACCCACACCAGAGAAACTGTCTTAAATGAAGATCCATTTAATATTGAGGTTAAAGTTTTATGTCTGCATGTCATTTTCTGACCACTAACTAACACTTTCAGTAGAATGAGATCCGCCATTTCCATACTGTATGTGTCCAGTTCTATTACACTCATATAGCAATCAATACAAACTGAAATCCATGAGCATACTACATATCATTAAAAACATTATTTAAACAAAAACAAATGTTTAAGTATCAGTCAGGATGGAAGGGAATTTCTCTGGGAGTTGAGAGAAGAGGAAGTGTTGATGGTCTCGGAGGGATCCAGTCAGTCGGCGTCAGAGAGACAGTCAGGCCCGAAGCCTCCGCAACTCACCCCTACCTTTGTGCAGTGGGATGGGCTTGATGCCAGGCTGGCCCTGGACCCCGTTCCCATTGGACCCCTTCCCCACTACATGGTTGGTGATGATTGGTGGAGTCTGGGGCCGACGCAGTAAAGGGGACATGCTCCGCCTTCTCTTCAGAGCAGCCCCCGAGTTGGGGTCCCCAGTAACGCCTCTCTTCTTGCTTTGGGGACCCGTTACAAACTCATCTGCCTCATCAATCATCATCCCCTGGGATCAAGAACAAAGAAACCAAGGGGTTGTAGGCAAAAGTCTTGCAAACAATCATTATGATGTCATACTATTATCACTGTTGTTTTTGCTGATCTCTGCCGTGTGTGTATGTTTGTACCTTCTTGTCCTGTTTGAATGGGTTGCCGAAGGTGTGCAAGCGTTTGGGTTGGTCAGGGTCGATCTCTCTCAGAGGAGAGGGCATCATCTTTAGATACTCCTGATAGTTGCCCATCTGAACCATGGGTATACTGTGAAGGTAGTCTAACAACCAGCACATAGTCAATGTCAAAACAAATTCATTTAATTTCAATCAGCATAAAAGCCCACTGTTGTATTCATTAAAACATTCTTAGGATGGCTAGTATCAACAGTTTATGTGACATTTTTCCACTTCTTACATAATCTTTTCATACTGTAGTCAATAGACTGACAAGAATAATCTAACTGATGATTCATTCTTTAGATTCAAAGCCTTTGGGGAAGGGGGCACTAAGCTGACATATGGAATTTTACTATGGATCATTTAGCTGTTTGATTTTGAATTTTAGGACCTCTTTAGGTATAAATAATAATATAAAACAATGTTTTGATAAAATATAGATGTTCGCCTTTACTACTATAGCCCATAGAAACACATTGAATAACACATTCATTAATTTCAAAAAGACAGTCACAAAATAAATCATAAGAAACAAGGTTTTGAAGTGTCTGTCCTACATCTTTTTATCAGGAGATATATATATATATATATATATATTTTTTTTTTTTTTTTTTTTTTTTTTTTTTTTTTTTCTCACATATTTAAGCCCTTTTTTTGGGTTGGCACAAAACTACCTTCATACTTCCATTTCTTTTTTTAAAACGGAACCGGTTCATTTCAGACCCATGACACGTGTGGGGGTCGTAGAGCAAAAACAGAGAACACCATCATGTTCATGAGAATCTCCCCTTTCCACAATGGGGTTTGTAGTCCAAATGGTTCGGACGCTACCTAACAGAAGGTGGCACATCGTCGGTACCGACAAGTCTCCTGACACCTGGTGGGGACCGTAGAGTAAAGGTTTGTAGGTCAAACCATTCGGACACTACAGACGATTACACAAAAAAAAACTGATTTTCAGGATGTCTCATGGTCTGACAAACACCGCTCTCGCTCTGTCACCTTTCACCACAGATGGGATGTCTCATGGTCTGACAAACACCGCTCTCGCTCTGTCACCTTTCACCACAGATGGGATGTCTCATGGTCTGACAAACACCGCTCTCGCTCCGTCACCTTTCACCACAGATGGGATGTCTCATGGTCTGACAAACACCGCTCTCGCTCTGTCACCTTTCACCACAGATGGGATGTCTCATGGTCTGACAAACACCGCTCTCGCTCTGTCTCCTTTCACCACAGATGGGATGTCTCATGGTCTGACAAACACCGCTCTCGCTCTGTCTCCTTTCACCACAGATGGGATGTCTCATGGTCTGACAAACACCGCTCTCGCTCTGTCTCCTTTCACCACAGATGGGATGTCTCATGGTCTGACAAACACCGCTCTCGCTCTGTCTCCTTTCACCACAGATGGGATGTCTCATGGTCTGACAAACACCGCTCTAGCTCTGTCACCTTTCACCACAGATGCAGAAGTGCGACACCGGCGGGCAGATGCGGTGGATTGAGAAGCATCCAATGCAAAAAAACTGATATCTCTCGCTTAAACTGATGGATTTTGATGGGGATTTTTTTTGTTATGTAACTTTGATTGACGCACCAGTGCATCAACCGGCTCTAGGGGGTTAAGCAGCTTTCACGCCTGCCTACCTTCATCTTGTCCTCTGATAAGTTTCTGAGTAGTCCTCAGAAGGTTGGAGCGCATCCGTGTCAGCTGATCCAGAAGGTTCCTCCTTGGGATGTCATAGGCGTTTCGATACGCCTGAGGCTTTAGATCCTGAAGAGATCGGAAGTAATGAGATACAGAAACCCTGTCTGCCACTTCAATCTAGGAACATCGTCTGTGTCCCAAATGGAACCCTATTCACTGGGCTCTGGTCAAAAGTTGTACACTATATATGGCATAGGGTGCCATTTGGGATACAGTTATCCTCTCAGGCATCTCAGCGTTTCACCCTGCCAGTTCTGTACCTTATTGAGCAGTGCAATCTGAAAGCCGGCAAACTCCTTGAAGTTGATGTCTGCAAGGCGGAGGGACATCTCTCCAGTGATACCCTGCAGCAGCTGCTTGAAGTCTTTGCGGTGGGCCAGGGACAGGGTGTTGGAGTGGTTCTTCACCTTTATCCCAGTCTCTTGGGGAGCCTTCTTCCCTACAGACACGATCAGGCGATCCGACTCCATCTTTGCCTGCAGACAGGGAAAGAGACAAAGACAGGTTCTTTATTCACTAATTCACACCAGCTGGGTGTGCTCCTAACGTGTATTCAGACCTACATAAGTGACCCTTATAAGTTAAACACATATCACGTTGTACAAACTTTGAAATCTATAGATATATACTAAGTCTAGGTGTGCGTCCCAAAAGGCACCCTATTCCCTATATAGTGTACTACTTTGGGCCCTGGTCAAAGTAGTGCACTACATAGAGAATATGGTGCCATTTGGGATGCTACCCAGGTGAAGGGAAGCCACACCTGCTGGCTAAGCTTCTTTAGGTAGGAGATGACACTGTAGCTGAGGCCACAGTCCATGTTGTCGGAGATGAGGTTGGGCGCTCCCATCATTCGCAGTGCCTTCTTCAATGGCTGTATGGAAACACAGACAGAGCCCATAGAGAAAGTGCATCACCATCAAACAAACATGAAATACATAAAGCACATATGGATACAAATATATATTTACATATATGACATTGACCAAGAACAGTACATTACCAAGAGAAAGTAAGGAGGCATGGTCTTCAGGTAGATCTCAAAGGCCTGACGCCACTTTAGGTTTGGCTTCAGTTTGTGCACTTTAAACAGGTCATCTGTGAAGACAGCAGGGTTGGGGGTTGGGAAGAGGAAAAAGACCTGAGACAAGCATAATCATCCAAGAACACCCAGAGATGGGCAATCAGAAAGTATCTTGTTACAAAATACCCTTAAGACCAATGTATCAAAATAATCTACACAAAACTGTATATTTTTTATTTATTTAATTGAAATACATACATTTGCACATAGCAACCTTAAATAAGTCATAAAACAACCTGTGACCTTCGGCTTACACGAACAGTACCAATAGCCAAGTTCATATATTGTTAGTCTTCAGAGCTTTGTGGACCCTATTACTCAACATACATTGGTGTCAGAAATGAGATTCCATACCTTACCATGAGTATCACGTAATCAGAGGTGCAGATGGAGGCATAAAGGGGTTTGATATAAAGTTGAGGTACAGGACTCACTTCCCAAATGACAGAGAGTGTAGTGATAGTATGGCAATATCAAAAAACAAGAGTTCACTTCCACCTTTGGGACCATATTCACGGCATTATCCTCACTCCTCCTCTACCAACACCTCTCAGGGCAACACGATAGTGACCTAACATTTCTTAAACAAATGTAGCAAATTTGGGGTAATATGGGGTCAAAATTCTGAAGCATTATAATATTTACATTTACATTTAAGTCATTTAGCAGACGCTCTTATCCAGAGCGACTATATATTTTGAAAATAAAAAATACCATTCTCCGAAGTATGTTCTTCCAAATACATGGGGATATTGGTCAGGTACTCAGGCCTTCCAAATACATGGGGATATTGGTCAGGTACTCAGGCCTTCCAAATACATGGGGATATTGGTCAGGTACTCAGGCCTTCCAAATACATGGGGATATTGGTCAGGTACTCAGGCCTTCCAAATACATGGGGATATTGGTCAGGTACTGAGCCCTTCCAAATACATGGGGATATTGGTCAGGTACTCAGGCCTTCCAAATACATGGGGATATTGGTCAGGTTATCAGGCCTTCCAAATACATGGGGATATTGGTCAGGTACTCAGGCCTTCCAAATACATGGGGATATTGGTCAGGTACTCAGGCCTTCCAAATACATGGGGATATTGGTCAGGTACTCAGGCCTTCCAAATACATGGGGATATTGGTCAGGTACTCAGGCCTTCCAAATACATGGGGATATTGGTCAGGTACTCAGGCCTTCCAAATACATGGGGATATTGGTCAGGTACTGAGGCCTTCCAAATACATGGGGATATTGGTCAGGTTCTCAGGCCTTCCAAATACATGGGGATATTGGTCAGGTTCTCAGGCCTTCCAAATACATGGGGATATTGGCCAGGTACTCAGGCCTTCCAAATACATGGGGATATTGGTCAGGTACTCAGGCCTTCCAAATACATGGGGATATTGGTCAGGTACTCAGGCCTTCCAAATACATGGGGATATTGGTCAGGTACTGAGGCCTTCCAAATACATGGGGATATTGGTCAGGTTCTCAGGCCTTCCAAATACATGGGGATATTGGTCAGGTTCTCAGGCCTTCCAAATACATGGGGATATTGGTCAGGTTCTCAGGCCTTCCAAATACATGGGGATATTGGTCAGGTACTCAGGCCTTCCAAATACATGGGGATATTGGTCAGGTTCTCAGGCCTTCCAAATACATGGGGATATTGGTCAGGTTCTCAGGCCTTCCAAATACATGGGGATATTGGTCAGGTACTCAGGCCTTCCAAATACATGGGGATATTGGTCAGGTACTCAGGCCTTCCAAATACATGGGGATATTGGTCAGGTACTCAGGCCTTCCAAATACATGGGGATATTGGTCAGGTACTCAGGCCTTCCAAATACATGGGGATATTGGTCAGGTACTCAGGCCTTCCAAATACATGGGGATATTGGTCAGGTACTCAGGCCTTCCAAATACATGGGGATATTGGTCAGGTACTCAGGCCTTCCAAATACATGGGGATATTGGTCAGGTACTCAGGCCTTCCAAATACATGGGGATATTGGTCAGGTACTCAGACCTTTCAAATACATGGGGATATTGGTCAGGTACTCAGGCCTTCCAAATACATGGGGATATTGGTCAGGTTCTCAGGCCTTCCAAATACATGGGGATATTGGTCAGGTTCTCAGGCCTTCCAAATACATGGGGATATTGGTCAGGTACTCAGGCCTTCCAAATACATGGGGATATTGGTCAGGTACTCAGGCCTTCCAAATACATGGGGATATTGGTCAGGTACTCAGGCCTTCCAAATACATGGGGATATTGGTCAGGTACTCAGGCCTTCCAAATACATGGGGATATTGGTCAGGTACTCAGGCCTTCCAAATACATGGGGATATTGGTCAGGTACTCAGGCCTTCCAAATACATGGGGATATTGGTCAGGTACTCAGGCCTTCCAAATACATGGGGATATTGGTCAGGTACTCAGGCCTTCCAAATACATGGGGATATTGGTCAGGTACTCAGGCCTTCCAAATACATGGGGATATTGGTCAGGTACTCAGGCCTTCCAAATACATGGGGATATTGGTCAGGTACTCAGGCCTTCCAAATACATGGGATATTGGTCAGGTTCTCAGGCCTTCCAAATACATGGGGATATTGGTCAGGTTCTCAGGCCTTCCAAATACATGGGGATATTGGTCAGGTTCTCAGGCCTTCCAAATACATGGGGATTTTGGTCAGGTTCTCAGGCCTTCCAAATACATGGGGATTTTGGTCAGGTTCTCAGGCCTTCCAAATACATGGGGATATTGGTCAGGTTCTCAGGCCTTCCAAATACATGGGGATATTGGTCAGGTTCTCAGGCCTTCCAAATACATGGGGATTTTGGTCAGGTACTCAGGCCTTCCAAATACATGGGGATATTGGTCAGGTACTCAGGCCTTCCAAATACATGGGGATATTGGTCAGGTTCTCAGGCCTTCCAAATACATGGGGATATTGGTCAGGTTCTCAGGCCTTCCAAATACATGGGGATATTGGTCAGGTTCTCAGGCCTTCCAAATACATGGGGATATTGGTCAGGTTCTCAGGCCTTCCAAATACATGGGGATATTGGTCAGGTTCTCAGGCCTTCCAAATACATGGGGATATTGGTCAGGTTCTCAGGCCTTCCAAATACATGGGGATATTGGTCAGGTTCTCAGGCCTTCCAAATACATGGGGATATTGGTCAGGTTCTCAGGCCTTCCAAATACATGGGGATATTGGTCAGGTACTCAGGCCTTCCAAATACATGGGGATATTGGTCAGGTACTCAGGCCTTCCAAATACATGGGGATATTGGTCAGGTACTCAGGCCTTCCAAATACATGGGGATATTGGTCAGGTACTCAGGCCTTCCAAATACATGGGGATATTGGTCAGGTTCTCAGGCCTTCCAAATACATGGGGATATTGGTCAGGTTCTCAGGCCTTCCAAATACATGGGGATATTGGTCAGGTTCTCAGGCCTTCCAAATACATTGTGATTTTAGTCAGGTACTCAGGCCTTCCAAATACATGGGGATATTGGTCAGGTTCTCAGGCCTTCCAAATACATGGGGATTTTGGACAGCTACTCAGGCCTTCCAAATACATGGGGATATTGGTCAGGTTCTCAGGCCTTCCAAATACATGGGGATATTGGTCAGGTTCTCAGGCCTTCCAAATACATGGGGATTTTGGACAGCTACTCAGGCCTTCCAAATACATGGGGATATTGGTCAGGTTCTCAGGCCTTCCAAATACATGGGGATATTGGTCAGGTTCTCAGGCCTTCCAAATACATGGGGATTTTGGTCAGGTACTCAGGCCTTCCAAATACATGGGGATATTGGTCAGGTTCTCAGGCCTTCCAAATACATGGTGATTTTAGTCAGAACCTAAGGCCTTCCAAATACATGGGGATTTTAGTCAGGTATTTAGACTTTCCAAATACGTGGGGATTTTGGTCAGGTACGCAGGCCTTCCAAATACATGGGGATTTTAGTAAGGTACTTCCAAAAACATGGTGATTTTGGTCAGGTACTCAGGTCTTCCAAATACATGGTGATTTTAGTCAGGTTCTCAGGCCTTCCAAATACACAGTGATTTTGGTCAGGTTCTCAGGCCTTCCAAATAGATGGGGATTTTGGTCAAGTACTCAGGCCTTCCAAATACTTGGGGATTTTAGCCAGGGACTCAGGCCTTCCAAATACATGATGATTTTAGTTAGGTTCTCAGGCCTTCCAAATACATGGGGATTTTATTTAGGTACTGAGGCCTTCCAAATACATGGGGATTTTAGTCAGGTTCTCAGGCCTTCCAAATACATGGGGATTTTGGTCAGGTTCTCAGGCCTTCCAAATAGATGGGGATTTTGGTCAAGTACTCAGGCCTTCCAAATAGATGGGGATTTTGGTCAGGTACTCAGGCCTTCCAAATACATGAGGATTTTAGTTAGGTTCTCAGGCCTTCCAAATACATGGGGATTTTATTTAGGTACTGAGGCCTCCCAAATACATGGGGATTTTAGTCAGGTTCTCAGGCCTTCCAAATACATGGGGATTTTAGTCAGGTACTCCGGCCTTCCAAATACATGGGGATTTTGGTCAGGTACTCAGGCCTTCCAAATACATGGGGATATTGGTCAGGTTCTCAGGCCTTCCAAATACATGGGGATATTGGTCAGGTTCTCAGGCCTTCCAAATACATGGGGATTTTGGTCAGGTACTCAGGCCTTCCAAATACATGGGGATATTGGTCAGGTACTCAGGCCTTCCAAATACATGGGGATATTGGTCAGGTACTCAGGCCTTCCAAATACATGGGGATATTGGTCAGGTTCTCAGGCCTTCCAAATACATGGGGATATTGGTCAGGTTCTCAGGCCTTCCAAATACATGGGGATATTGGTCAGGTTCTCAGGCCTTCCAAATACATGGGGATATTGGTCAGGTTCTCAGGCCTTCCAAATACATGGGGATTTTGGTCAGGTACTCAGGCCTTCCAAATACATGGGGATATTGGTCAGGTTCTCAGGCCTTCCAAATACATGGGGATATTGGTCAGGTTCTCAGGCCTTCCAAATACATGGGGATTTTGGTCAGGTACTCAGGCCTTCCAAATACATGGGGATATTGGTCAGGTACTCAGGCCTTCCAAATACATGGGGATATTGGTCAGGTACTCAGGCCTTCCAAATACATGGGGATATTGGTCAGGTACTCAGGCCTTCCAAATACATGGGGATATTGGTCAGGTACTCAGGCCTTCCAAATACATGGGGATATTGGTCAGGTACTCAGGCCTTCCAAATACATGGGGATATTGGTCAGGTACTCAGGCCTTCCAAATACATGGGGATATTGGTCAGGTTCTCAGGCCTTCCAAATACATGGGGATATTGGTCAGGTTCTCAGGCCTTCCAAATACATGGGGATATTGGTCAGGTTCTCAGGCCTTCCAAATACATTGTGATTTTAGTCAGGTACTCAGGCCTTCCAAATACATGGGGATATTGGTCAGGTTCTCAGGCCTTCCAAATACATGGGGATATTGGTCAGGTTCTCAGGCCTTCCAAATACATGGGGATATTGGTCAGGTTCTCAGGCCTTCCAAATACATGGGGATATTGGTCAGGTTCTCAGGCCTTCCAAATACATGGGGATATTGGTCAGGTTCTCAGGCCTTCCAAATACATGGGGATTTTGGACAGCTACTCAGGCCTTCCAAATACATGGGGATATTGGTCAGGTTCTCAGGCCTTCCAAATACATGGGGATATTCGTCAGGTTCTCAGGCCTTCCAAATACATGGGGATTTTGGACAGCTACTCAGGCCTTCCAAATACATGGGGATATTGGTCAGGTTCTCAGGCCTTCCAAATACATGGGGATATTGGTCAGGTTCTCAGGCCTTCCAAATACATGGGGATTTTGGTCAGGTACTCAGGCCTTCCAAATACATGGGGATATTGGTCAGGTACTCAGGCCTTCCAAATACATGGTGATTTTAGTCAGAACCTAAGGCCTTCCAAATACATGGGGATTTTAGTCAGGTATTTAGACTTTCCAAATACGTTGGGATTTTGGTCAGGTACGCAGACCTTCCAAATACATGGGGATTTTAGTAAGGTACTTCCAAAAACATGGTGATTTTGGTCAGGTACTCAGGTCTTCCAAATACATGGGGATATTGGGCCTTCCAAATACATGGGGATATTGGTTCTCAGGCCTTCCAAATACATGGGGATATTGGTCAGGTTCTCAGGCCTTCCAAATACATGGGGATATTGGTCAAGGCCTTCCAAATACATGGGGATATTGGTCAGGTTCTCAGGCCTTCCAAATACATGGGGATATTGGTCAGGTTCTCAGGCCTTCCAAATACATGGGGATATTGGTCAGGTTCTCAGGCCTTCCAAATACATGGGGATATTGGTCAGGTTCTCAGGCCTTCCAAATACATGGGGATATTGGTCAGGTTCTCAGGCCTTCCAAATACATGGGGATATTCGTCAGGTTCTCAGGCCTTCCAAATACATGGGGATTTTGGACAGCTACTCAGGCCTTCCAAATACATGGGGATATTGGTCAGGTTCTCAGGCCTTCCAAATACATGGGGATATTGGTCAGGTTCTCAGGCCTTCCAAATACATGGGGATTTTGGTCAGGTACTCAGGCCTTCCAAATACATGGGGATATTGGTCAGGTTCTCAGGCCTTCCAAATACATGGTGATTTTAGTCAGAACCTAAGGCCTTCCAAATACATGGGGATTTTAGTCAGGTATTTAGACTTTCCAAATACGTGGGGATTTTGGTCAGGTACGCAGGCCTTCCAAATACATGGGGATTTTAGTAAGGTACTTCCAAAAACATGGTGATTTTGGTCAGGTACTCAGGTCTTCCAAATACATGGGGATATTGGTCAGGTTCTCAGGCCTTCCAAATACATGGGGATATTGGTCAGGTTCTCAGGCCTTCCAAATACATGGGGATATTGGTCAGGTTCTCAGGCCTTCCAAATACATGGGGATATTGGTCAGGTTCTCAGGCCTTCCAAATACATGGGGATTTTGGACAGCTACTCAGGCCTTCCAAATACATTGTGATTTTAGTCAGGTACTCAGGCCTTCCAAATACATGGGGATATTGGTCAGGTTCTCAGGCCTTCCAAATACATGGGGATATTGGTCAGGTTCTCAGGCCTTCCAAATACATGGGGATATTGGTCAGGTTCTCAGGCCTTCCAAATACATGGGGATATTGGTCAGGTTCTCAGGCCTTCCAAATACATGGGGATATTGGTCAGGTTCTCAGGCCTTCCAAATACATGGGGATTTTGGACAGCTACTCAGGCCTTCCAAATACATGGGGATATTGGTCAGGTTCTCAGGCCTTCCAAATACATGGGGATATTCGTCAGGTTCTCAGGCCTTCCAAATACATGGGGATTTTGGACAGCTACTCAGGCCTTCCAAATACATGGGGATATTGGTCAGGTTCTCAGGCCTTCCAAATACATGGGGATTTTGGTCAGGTACTCAGGCCTTCCAAATACATGGTGATTTTGGTCATGTACTCAGGCCTTCTAATACATGGTGATTTTAGTCAGAACCTCAGGCCTTCCAAATACATGGGGATTTTGGTCAGGTACTCAGGCCTTCCAAATACGTGGGGATTTTATTTAAATTTTAAATGTTTAATTTATTTAACCAGGCAAGTCAGTTAAGAACATATTCTTATTTTCAATGAGGGCCTGGGAACAGTGGGTTAACTGCTTATTCAGGGGCAGAACGGGGGTTTGAACTCGCAACCTTCCGGTTACTAGTCCAACGCTCTAACCATGGGGATTTTATTTAGGTACTCAGGCCTTCCAAATACAGGGTGATTTTAGTCAGAACCTCATGCCTTCCAAATACATGCGGATTTTAGTCAGGTACTCAGGCCTCCAAACACAAATGACAAAATACTCAAAAGTAATTTAAATACCTATTTCAAATACATGTAACAGAAACACCCCACAAATGTCGCTAATGTATGACTGTTACAGCTTCAGCATAGAAGACATCCACAATCTCACTTACCAAGGAGTGGCAAAACAACTGGGTAGTTGTAAGGCATGACGAAGAGGTTGACACAGGAGAGAGTGGTGCTGGCCTTCAGGTAGCCAAAGGGCTGGGCTAGGTCACTGTGCTTTCCACTACTGTTCACAAAGACCTGCAGGGAAAGAGACAGAGAGAGAGAGAATTGGGGGAGACAGCAAGAGAGAGAGACAGACAGAGAGAGAGACAGAGAGAGGGGAGGGGAGACAGCGAGAGTGGAGAAACAGGAAGAAAGAGAGACAGAGAGACAGGGGGGGGCAGTGAGGAGGGTAGAGAAAGAGAGAAAGACAGAGAGAGAGAGGGGAGCGAGAGACAGAGAGAAAATGAGAAAGAGAGAGAGACAGAGAGAGAAAGAGAGAGCATGAGAGAGAGGGGGTGGCGAGCGAGAGACAGAGAGAAAGAGAGTGTGAGAGAGAGAGAGAGAGAGAGAGAGAGAGAGAGAGAGAGAGAGAGAGAGAGAGAGAGAGAGGGGGAGCGAGAGAGAGGAACAGAGAAGGAAAAAGAGAGAGGCAGAGAGAGAGAGCAAGTGAGAGAGAGAAAGAGAGAGGGCTCAGCACAAATAACATCCCGCAGCATAACTAGAAATACAAACACCATAACTCCTTGAGGTTGTGTGTGGGAGCATTTCTCCTACCTGCCAGCACATGTGTGGGGACTTCCTCTCCAGGATATACTGGGTGAGTGGCGAGGGCTCCAGTTCGTACTTGTCAAAGGGCAGCTTGTCAATCACCATGGGCTCACAGTCCACACAGGTGAAACGCACCATGGGGTGGGCAGAGCGAGGAGGCTATTGGTGGGCAAAGGGAGAGAATGACAGAGAACATTTAGAGCATTTCATACAATGTTGTCCTTGTTGAGGAGAGATAAACATCCTGAAACTATACCAATGCCATGCCGACACCACAGGAACTACTGTGTGTGTGTGGGGGGTGGGGGGTGAAAAAGGGAGTAGAGACAGAACATTAAACAGTAGGATGGAGCTGGCAGACTCTAGTCAGTCAGCATCCACCCTGACCCTCTGTCCTCGGCACTGCCCCAGTAACACTACAGATAGTCAATATACAGAGGGAAAGAAAAACAGAGAGAGAGTCCTAGGCAAACTTCACCCCCAGTTTTTGGCAATAAAGACACAGTGAGGAGCAATCATTCACAGGATGCCAAGGGCCAGGACTACAGGTCTCAGAGGCCAGGACTACAGGTCCCAGAGGCCAGGACTACAGGTCCCAGAGGACCAGGACAATGTCAGGTCTCAGAGGCCATGACTACAGGTCCCAGAAGGCAGGACAACTATAGGTCCCAGAGGGCCAGGACAACTATAGGTCCCAGAGGGCCAGGACAGCTATAGGTCCCAGAGGGCCAGGACAACTATAGGTCCCAGAGTCCAGGACAACTACAGGTCCCAGAGGGCAGGACAACTACAGGTCCCAGAGGCCAGGACAACTAAAGGTTCCAGAGGGCCAGGACAACTACAGGTCCCAGAGGCCAGGACAACTACAGGTCCCAGGGGGCAACAGTGCAGAGCCACATTTAACACCAAGTACTGGATTTAAGAGGAGCATAATGCTTAACTCTCATCCTCTTTCACATGACCCATTAACTGACTGCTTAATAATCACACAAACAATATCTTAGTATTTCAAAATGGAACGACTAATGAGCTTGCGTTAGTGTTACTGCATCAGTAACTGTGGGGTTAATGGCATCCTCTCACCAGAGCGGGGGAGTTCTGGTCCGGCCAGAAGGACTCGGGGATGGGCCAGTGGCCTACAGGCACCCCTGTCTTGGGGTTGGGTCGCACGTAGATGAGCTTGTGGCAGCTGTGCCAGGGCTGTGGGCTGAAGGACAACACGGGCCGGCTCGGGTCAACCATACCATCTGTAGAACCAAACAACAACAACATGCGGTGTCCATTTCTCAACCGAACACAAACAGAAGAACAGCCACAGGTCCGAAGCAGCTGTTCGGAACACATCAGTCAAGCACTGTCAGAGAGAGACACCTTGAGACCATCAGAGGACACTTCATCAGTGACACACATAGTCTTACACAAGAAGTTAGAGCGCGTTCCTGTTAACACATACCTTCGCCTACCAGAGGCGGATCTGGCCCTGTCTTTTCAAAGTTAATAACGACACCACTCAGAACCTTCTGGACCAGAGAGTCCAGACACTGGTTCAGCATCCTCTGAGTCCGTACACAGTATGACCGACCTGGAGAAAGAAAGAGTAGGAGGGATGAAGAACAAAGACAGAGGGATGGAGAAGACCTGTTATTAAGGGCTATAATGATACCAGTATTGCAATATCTTTTCCATGACAAAAATTAAAACAAGAAGCAGTTAATTTGTCCTCTAAAAACCGTCTGTATGTAAATTATTGTGTGACTCTAGATGACAACATAACGATGTTGTTTCCAACATTAGAGCTGTTTTCCTAAAGAGGTTAAGTCCGCTTTGTGTTTTGTTTCCTTGCCATGATACTAAGGAGTATGGTGATACCGGTATCGTCCCGGCATTAGTGTTATTCTGCATGTACACTCGCAGTCAAAAGTTTGGACACCTAGTCATTCAAGGGTTTTTCTTTATTTTGACTATTTTCTACATTGTAGAATAATAGTGAAGACATCAAAACTATGAGATAACACATGGAATCATGTAGTAACCAAAAAAGTGCTTAACAAATCAAAGTTTATTTTAGATTTTATATTCTTCAAATTAGACACCCTTTGCCTTGATGACAGCTTTGCACACTCTTGGCATTCTCTCAACCAGCTTCACCTGGAATACTTTTCAAACAGTCTTGAAGGAGTTCCCACATATGCTGAGCACTTTTTGGCTGCTTTTCATTCACTCTGCGGTCCAACTCATCCCAAACCATCTCAATTGGGTTGAGGTTGGGTGATTGCGGAGGCCAGGTCATCTGATGCAGCACTCCATCACACTCTTTCTTGGTCAAATAGCCCATACACAGCCTGGGGGTGTGTTGGGTCATTATCCTGTTGAAAAACAAATGATAGTCCCACTAAGCCCAAACCAGCTGGGATGATGTATAGCTGCAGAATGCTATGGTAGCCATGCTGGTTAAGTGTGCCTTGAATTCTAAATAAGTCACAGACAGTGTCATCAGCAAAGCACCCCCACGCCATCACGAGATCATCCGTTCACCTTGAGTCTCACAAAGACATGGCGGTCGGAACCAAAAATCTCAAATTTGGACGCATCAGACCAAATGAAAGATATCCACCGGTCTAATGTCCATTGCTCGTGTTTCTTGGCCCAAGCAAATCTCGTCTTCTTATTGGTGTCCTTTAGTAGTGGTTTCTTTGCAGCAATTCCACCATGAAGGCCTGATTCACGCAGTGAGATGTGTCTCTTTCTTGAACTCTGTGAAGCATATATTTGGGCTGCAATATCTGAGGCTTGTAACTCTAATGACCTTATCCTCTGCAGCAGAGGTAACTCTGTGTCTTCTTTTCCTGTAGCAGTCCCCATGAGAGCCAGTTTCATCATAGCGCTTGATGGTTTTTGAGACTGCACTTGAAGAAACTTTCAAAGTTCTTTACATTTTCCGGATTGACTAACCTTCATGTCTTAAAGTAATGATGGACTGTTGTTTCTCTTTGCTTATTTGAGCTGTTCTTGCCATAATATGGACTTGGTCTTTTACCAAATAGGGCTATCTTCTCTATACCACCCCTACCTTGTCACAACACAACTGACTGGCTCAAACGCATTAAGAATGACAGAAATTCCACAAATTAACTTTTAACAAGGTTAATTGAAATACATTCCAGGTGACTACCTCATGAAGCTGGTTGAGAGAATGCCGAGGGTGTGCAAAGCTGTCATCAAGGCAAAGGGTGGTTACTTTGAAGAATCTCAAATATAAAATATATTTAGATTTGTTTAACACTTTTTGGTTACTACATGATTCCATGTGTGTTATTTCATAGTTGTGATGTCTTCACTATTATTCACCAATTTAGAAAATAGCAAAAATAAAGAAAAACCCTGGAATGAGTAGGTGTGTCCAAACTTTTGACTAGTACTCTATATCTTCCAGAAAGTAGTTGCAGATTTAATTTCCAGTCTCTAGAAACATTGCAAATGTTAAATGATACATAGCCTGGACCCTGAAGAAGGTACTCTGTGCCCAAATGTTGGTTGACCCATTAAATTGTTGAGAGCATATATAGACTGTGACCTTGTGTCTGTGTTTTTATACATTACACATTTTGACATCACAACAGACACAGTCCCACCCCAGAGCCAGTTAGAATGAGTACAATGGGCGTCTCCTTTGAAGTCAATGATGCCATAATATTTGAACTGGCAGACATTTGTCAGTGTACCCATAGGGCAAGAAGTAAAAGCAGGATGTTAACTATTTCTATGGGGGGCATCCTACCTCCAGTGACCTCACACATCTGGGTGATGGCAGACTCGTCGTTGGGGACGCTGCCCAGCTGCTCGCTGTCGGGCGTGGCTGCCCCAGGGAGACGCAGCACCAGGGCGAAGAGCCGCTGGTCCCACCGAAATGGCTCCTTGGTCAGCTCACTGCCTGGCAGTGGAGAGGTCAGGGGCAGGTGAAGCTGGAGACAGGGAGAGAGGAGCACAAAGGAGGGAGAGGGGCGTGGTAGAGGTGGCAGCAATTAGCCTAGCAGTTATGAGCATTGGGCCAGTAACAGAAAGGTTGCTGGTTCAAATCCCTGAGCCGACTACAGTAGGCAACAACAAAAAAATGGACAACGTGCCCTTGAGCAAGGTACTTAACCCTAATTGCTTCTGTAAGTCACTCTGGATAAGAGCGTCTGCTAAATGACTAAAATGTAGAGGTGGGGAAGATTTGAAAATTGGATTAGCATTTAATTTGTCTTGTTATTAGACTCTGGCTGGACATCTTAATTGGGCCCAGTTGAGTAGTATTCTTCTTATACAGTGTAATAACGATTTAGACAATGTGAGTCATCGGAATAACATGCAGCTCATAAAGAATCATATGTCCTGAAATTCTTTGCCTGCTTCAAATGTGGGCTCTCTTTAACAGCCTCACTTACTAGCCAGGACCATAGTAGAACTCTACTGGCTGGAGAGTGAAACTGTTCCTTCTTCATTAGACCTAGCCAGGACCACAGTCCACTGCTTTTAAACCTGGGCCCATATGTATCAAGCTTCTCAGAGTAGAAGTGCTAACTCAGGATCAGTTTTTCCTTAATAAGATCACATGGACAGGGGGACCTGATCCGAGATCAGAACTTTTACTTTGAGACGCTTTATGAGCACGGCCTCTGACTTACAGTTAACCAGTCAGAGGAATGACCATTGTCCTCGCTCACCTCATCCGGCACCCCAGAGGTGTGAGTCAGCTTGTTCCCATCCGTGATGGTGATGATCACCGAAGGCTCCAGAAAGAACGGGTTACGGCCCTGAGGATAGACAGGGAAGTTCATGGGTTAAAAAACTGTTTGCTGTTGGTCAGGCTGAGAGATGATTGTCGTTTTGGTACTCTGTGAGGACAGAGGCTCCTTCCCTGGACTACATACAACAGTGGAGGCTGCTGAGGGGAGGACAGCTCATACTAATGGCTGGAATGGAGCCAATGGAATGGCATCAAACACATGAAAACTATGCTTTTGATATATTTGATACCATTCCACAAATTCCACTCCAGCCATTACCACAAACCCGTCCTCCCCAATTAAGGTGCCATCAACCTTCTGTGATATACAATACAACTTTATTGTCCAGATGTTCCAGAGAACCACTAAATATTGTCTTGTGTTCTCAGCCCCCCACCACCAGACACCAAACAGACAGTTGAGACGAGTACAGGGTTGTGGGGTTAAGTGCCTTGCTCAAAGGCCCAACAGTAGGGGAATGTCTTGAGGGTGTGAACCCAGAGTAGCCCTCAAGTTGCCAGATTAATTTAGCCCTTTCTCTAGTGCCCGGCCTGGGAATCGAACCGGACACCTTGAGGCTACAGGTCCAACTCCTTAGCTGCTGCGCTTCCTACCGCCAGCGTTCTCTTATTTACACACAAACACACACACTATCAGCGAGATTTTTTAGATATATATGTTTTATTTATTTAACCTTTATTTAATTAAGAACAAATTCTTATTTACAATGACAGCCTACCGAGGAACAGTAGGTTAACTGCCTTGTTCAGGGGCAGAATGGCAGATTTTTACTTTGTCAGCTCTGGGATTCGATCCAGCAACCTTTCAGTTACTGGCCCACCGCTCTAACCACTATGCTACCTGCATAGAAAGACTAAGAAGATTTACATACTCCCGATGTTCACCGCAAGCCTAGCCCTAATGGTCTAATACTGCTCATATTGGCTGATTGGCTGATATACACAAATACATACACAAATGGAATATTCCTCAAATATATATGCACTGTATTGCATGCTATTGTACACAATGCTTGTGCATAATAATATGTTTAAAAAAGTTAACTATTGCCTGATATTCCATAGGATATTTTTGGGGAAATACATGCTATTTCTATGACCTGGGTGATGTACTTTATACTAAAGTATGTTATATTTAAAGGTGTAGAGGGTTGAGTGTCAGGAATACCTGTCCATAGTTGTCGATGCCAGAGACAAGGCGGTTTAGGTTGAGTAGGTCAAAGGCCGCGCGGAGAGCGTGACCCAGAGTCGTCAGTCCAGACGCCTGCAGATTCTTCAGTTCACTCATAAACGTGGCATGGTTCTCCTTCCAGCCCGCCTGAAATACACACAGAGATAGTGTGTCAAACACACACACACACACACACACACACACACACACACACACACACACACACACACACACACACACACACACACACACACACACACACACACACACACACACACACACACACACACACACACACACACACACACACATGAAGGGAATGCAGTACATTGCATACTCGGGCAGACAGAGGGAGTCTTGCGTCATCACAATACACTGCATGATCAACCCACATAGACACCAGTCATGAAAGTGGACACAACATCCACACGCTCACTCTTACACACACATACACAGACAGTATTAAATTACATTGACCCCAGAGCACAGAGGCATGTTTGCACGCACAAACAAACACGCTGACTCATATTAAACATATTAGTGCTGGGTTAAAGACAACCACACACTGACTCATATTAAACATATTAGTGCTGGTTTAAAGACAACCACACACTGACTCATATTAAACATATTAGTGCTGGGTTAAAGACAACCACACACTGACTCATATTAAACATATTAGTGCTGGGTTAAAGACAACCACACACTGACTCATATTAAACATATTAGTGCTGGGTTAAAGACAACCACACACTGACTCATATTAAACATATTAGTGCTGGTTTAAAGACAACCACACACTGACTCATATTAAACATATTAGTGCTGGTTTAAAGACAACCACACACTGACTCATATTAAACATATTAGTGCTGGGTTAAAGACAACCACACACTGACTCATATTAAACATATTAGTGCTGGTTTAAAGACAACCACACACTGACTCATATTAAACATATTAGTGCTGGGTTAAAGACAACCACACACTGACTCATATTAAACATATTAGTGCTGGGTTAAAGACAACCACACACTGACTCATATTAAACATATTAGTGCTGGGTTAAAGACAACCACACACTGACTCATATTAAACATATTAGTGCTGGGTTAAAGACAACCACACACTGACTCATATTAAACATATTAGTGCTGGGTTAAAGACAACCACACACTGACTCATATTAAACATATTAGTGCTGGGTTAAAGACAACCACACACTGACTCATATTAAACATATTAGTGCTGGGTTAAAGACAACCACACACTGACTCATATTAAAAGACATATTAGTGCTGGGTTAAAGACAACCACACACTGACTCATATTAAACATATTAGTGCTGGGTTAAAGACAACCACACACTGACTCATATTAAACATATTAGTGCTGGGTTAAAGACAACCACACACTGACTCATATTAAACATATTAGTGCTGGGTTAAAGACAACCACACACTGACTCATATTAAACATATTAGTGCTGGGTTAAAGACAACCACACACTGACTCATATTAAACATATTAGTGCTGGGTTAAAGACAACCACACACTGACTCATATTAAACATATTAGTGCTGGGTTAAAGACAACCACACACTGACTCATATTAAACATATTAGTGCTGGGTTAAAGACAACCACACACTGACTCATATTAAACATATTAGTGCTGGGTTAAAGACAACCACACACTGACTCATATTAAACATATTAGTGCTGGGTTAAAGACAACCACACACACTGACAACCACACACTGACTCATATTAAACATATTAGTGCTTGGTTAAAACATATTAGTGCTGGGTTAAAGACAACCACACACTGACTCATATTAAACATATTAGTGCTGGGTTAAAGACAACCACACACTGACTCATATTAAACATATTAGTGCTGGGTTAAAGACAACCACACACTGACTCATATTAAACATATTAGTGCTGGGTTAAAGACAACCAAACACTGACTCACATTAAACATATTAGTGCTGGTTTAAAGACAACCACACACTGACTCATATTAAACATATTAGTGCTGGGTTAAAGACAACCACACACTGACTCATATTAAACATATTAGTGCTGGTTTAAAGACAACCACACACTGACTCATATTAAACATATTAGTGCTGGGTTAAAGACAACCACACACTGACTCATATTAAACATATTAGTGCTGGGTTAAAGACAACCACACACTGACTCATATTAAACATATTAGTGCTGGGTTAAAGACAACCACACACTGACTCATATTAAACATATTAGTGCTGGGTTAAAGACAACCACACACTGACTCATATTAAACATATTAGTGCTGGGTTAAAGACAACCACACACTGACTCATATTAAACATATTAGTGCAACCACACACTGACTCATATTAAACATATTAGTGCTTAAAGACAACCACACACTGACTCATATTAAACATATTAGTGCTGGGTTAAAGACAACCACACACTGACTCATATTAAACATATTAGTGCTGGGTTAAAGACAACCACACACTGACTCATATTAAAAAGACATATTAGTGCTGGGTTAAAGACAACCACACACTGACTCATATTAAACATATTAGTGCTGGGTTAAAGACAACCACACACTGACTCATATTAAACATATTAGTGCTCATATTAAACATATTAGTTAAAGACAACCACACACTGACTCATATTAAACATATTAGTGCAGGGTTAAAGACAACCAAACACTGACTCACATTAAACATATTAGTGCTGGTTTAAAGACAACCACACACTGACTCATATTAAACATATTAGTGCTGGGTTAAAGACAACCACACACTGACTCATATTAAACATATTAGTGCTGGGTTAAAGACAACCACACACTGACTCACATTAAACATATTAGTGCTTGGTTAAAGACAACCACACACTGACTCATATTAAACATATTAGTGCTTGGTTAAAGACAACCACACACTGACTCATATTAAACATATTAGTGCTGGGTTAAAGACAACCACACACTGACTCATATTAAACATATTAGTGCTGGGTTAAAGACAACCACACACTGACTCATATTAAACATATTAGTGCTTGGTTAAAGACAACCACACACTGACTCATATTAAACATATTAGTGCTGGGTTAAAGACATACAGTAAAAGCTCCATACTCATATAGGCTAAAGAAAATATGTATTATCACAACAGATGAAATATATTTATCATACATTAGGCTCTATATTAAAGGGTTAGATCACCCAAATGACAAAACACTAATTGGTACCTTACCCTGCAAGCAGTCTATGGACAAGGTATGACAGCAATACATGCTTTGGTTTAGTTTTAGCTGGCACGGTTTCAACATGCTCACGTTTAAGCATTTGTGGCACAAATCCCATTCAAATCATGGGACCAAAATTAGCATTTTTCACGGACCATGTTAAAATCATCTATAAGTGACTTTGCTGAGCTTCACAATCAATGTTAAATACTTTTAGCTAATTTGGTTATGATGGGCAAAAAATGCTAATATCGGTCCCTTGACATAAATGGGATTTGTGCCAAAAATGCTAAAACGTTAGCATGTGGAAACAGTGCCAGGGAAACTAAATCAAAGCATGGAGTGCTGTCATACCATGTCCATAGAATACTTACACGGTAAGGAAACCAGTGAGTAATTTAGTAATTTAGGTAAACTATCCCTTTAAATAATATGTTTATGATACTATGAAGCTACGAGATTACATCTTCCTTAGGTTATGCCTTTAGAGTGCTTGGTTTGAAAATGGTAGGTCTATTTGTAATGTAGAAAATATCTCAGAAAACACAAAGTAATGGCCACTATTGGCTCTTGCTGAAGCACTTCCTGAAGCTGCTCATCCCATGAGACCAGGCCTTTCCTATGAGACCAGGGCTTTCCCGCGAGACCAGGGCTTTCCCACGAGACCGGGGCTTTCCCGTAGGAGAGCAGCCTAGTAGGGGAGTGTGAGTGAGTGGCTGCTTTCGCTCTTTCCTCCACTGAGGTCAAGTACCTTACTGTTACAGCATTATGCTTAATCTACGGATGACCTGCAGGCTTACCAGCCCCACCGTAAGCGGTACCATGCTTCCTAAAGCGAGAGAGGAGGAGAAGGAGGAAGAGAGACATAGAGGGTGGGAGTTTGGAGATGACATGGACACTGAGCAGGAAATACAACAGGACAGAGTTGGCTTAACTTTTAAGTGTTTGTAGTCCTTGGATACAAGGCATAAGTTATTATATCTAACCTCTAGATTGTGTTTACTCCAATGTACTTATGAAGTAGTGAAAAATAGCATAAAACAATGCTAAAGCAATTGTATATGTGAAGTAGCATGTTGCATTCCTTCACTGTAGAAGAAATGCAATTGGCCCAGCATCCTCCGGGTTTGGCCGCTGTAGGCCATCATTGTCAATAAGAATTTGTTCTTAACAGACTTGCCTAGTTAAATAAAGGTTGAACAAAAATAAATAAATAAAGAAGGCTGTAGAAGTGAAGACAAAATCCTACTGGCAGGCTGTAGAACTGAAGACAAAGCCCTACTGGTAGGCTGTAGAACTGAAGACAAAGCCCTACTGGTAGGCTGTAGAACTGAAGACAAAGCCCTACTGGTAGGCTGTAGAACTGAAGACAAAGCCCTACTGGTAGGCTGTAGAACTGAAGACAAAGCCCTACTGGTAGGCTGTAGAACTGAAGACAAAGCCCTACTGGTAGGCTGTAGAACTGAAGACAAAGCCCTACTGGTAGACAAAGCCCTACTGGCAGGCTGTAGAACTGAAGACAAACTCCCTACTGGTAGGCTGTAGAACTGAAGACAAAGCCCTACTGGCAGGCTGTAGAACTGAAGACAAAGCCCTACTGGCAGGCTGTAGAACTGAAGACAAAGCCCTACTGGTAAGCTGTAGAACTGAAGACAAAGCCCTACTGGCAGGCTGTAGAACTGAAGACAAAGTCCTACTGGTAGACTGTAGAACTGAAGACAAAGTCCTACTGGCAGGCTGTAGAACTGAAGACAAAGCCCTACTGGTAGGCTGTAGAACTGAAGACAAAGTCCTACTGGCAGGCTGTAGAACTGAAGACAAAGCCCTACTGGTAGGCTGTAGAACTGAAGACAAAGTCCTACTGGCAGGCCGTAGAACTGAAGACAAAGTCCTACTGGCAGGCCGTAGAACTCTTAACTCACACTCAATAATTCAAACGAAAGAGTAATTCAATTTTACCTATCCAACCTTCTTTCCCCCCACTCCAAATCAACTATTCATTATAGGCTGTATAAGTGTGCAACCAGAGTCCCTTGTTTTAAGACAACCTTGTCTGGTGGGTGGGGTGGGAAAGGGAGGGAAAACAGGTGGAGGGAGACATGAAAAAGAGTGAGAGGCTCAATGCATTAGAAAAAAATGTGCTCCACTATGCTGATGTTGTGGCGTTTGGGGAAGGGTTAGGATATTGAGACTGAATTGTCAACATTATATTGTGCTAGGCTATTTATTTGTGGGCTGCGCTTCATGCCATGTGGTGAAACAGGAATACAACATGACACAAGACATAGAGCTATCCTACAGCACTGACATCATCGTCTTCAAATGTCTCTCGGCAACCCAGACACCGAGTTAGAGTGCCAAGAAAAAGACAACATCAAATTCACAATGAAAAAAGTGATTACATCATCATGAATGATTTATTATCAAAAACTGTTATATGTACTTGTGTCTGTATATAGCTAAGCCCCCCACCCCAAATTTAACAGTGGTAGTCTATGAGCCAGGGTATAGCAGCTGAATATAGCTAGGTCCCCCCACCCCCGATAGAACAGTGGCAGTCTATAAGCCAGGATACAGCAGCTGGGGCCTAGGCTAAGTCATGCTGGGTTCCTGCACATACTGACTGCAGGACAGGAGACCGCTTTCCATAAACAGACAGATAACAACTTGTTCCACGCAAAAGCCCCAGTTATGGGAAAGCAGACTCCTACAAATAAAAAACATTAAGTTCCCATGATCCTTTAGTTAAGGAGCAGAACCAAAATGTGCCAGGTTGAAGGCACGTGATGAGGTCTTGATTCATGGAACTTGAGCAGGCAAGACAGCACCACCAGAAAGCACCAATACCCATTCAGTAGAATGGAAAAAGAAAGCATCATGTCATTGTGCATTTCTGACTCAGAAGGGTGGTGATGAACTAACTGGTCATGAGAGCAGGAGATGAGAGCAGCGTGAGCATGGTAGAAATCAGAGCTATCACTGCAGTGAAAGCTAGGCTGCTTAACAAGCCCAAAGAGCTGTGATCATATGGAAGGCAAAGGGAAGGGGTCACAGACTCACAGCCAGTGAAGCGGAGTAGGTTTCAGGCACGAGTACAGACCCCGCAACAGAACGCTTCAGACCCCGCTACAGGCCCCGCTACAGACCTCGCTACAGACCCCGCAACAGACCTCGCTACAGACCCCGCTACAGAGACCGCTACAGACCTCGCTACAGACCTCGCTACAGATCCTGCTACAGACCTCGCTACAGACCCCGAACGCTTCAGACCCCACTACAGGCCCCGCTACAGACCTCAGACCCCGCTACAGACCCCGCTACAGAACCGCTACAGACCCCTACTACAGACCCCGCAAGGCAGAACGCTCGCTACAGACCCCGCTACAGACACCGCTACAGGCCCCGCCTCACAGACCTCGCTACAGACCCCGCTACAGAGACCGCTACAGACCTACAGCCCCGCTACAGAACGCTTCAGACCCCGCTACAGGCCTCGCTACAGACCCCTACAGACCGCTAGACCCCGCTAGACCTCGCTACAGACCCCGCTACAGACCCCGCTACAGAGACCGCTACAGACCTCGCTACAGACCTCGCTACAGACCCGTTTCAGAACGCTACAGATCCCGAGATCCCGCTACAGACCCCGCCAGACCGCTACAGACCTCGCTACAGACCCCGCTACAGAGAGATCCGCTTCAGATCCCCCCCGCTACAGACCTCGCTACAGACCTCGCTACAGATCCCGCTACAGACCCCGCTACAGACCCCGCTACAGAACGCTTCAGACCCCGCTACAGACCCCGCTACAGACCTCTACAGACCTCGCTACAGACCGCTACAGACCTCGCTCGCTACAGATCCCGCTACAGACCTCGCTACAGACCCCGCTACAGAGACCGCTACAGACCTCGCTACAGACTACAGACCTCGCTACAGACCCCGCTACAGACCTCGCCCTGCTACAGACCTCGCTAGACAGACCTCGCTACAGACCCCGCTACAGACCCCGACAGAGACCGCTACAGACCTCGCTACAGGCCCCCCGCTACAGACCCCCCCGCTACAGGCCCTGCTACAGACCTCGCTACAGACCTCGCTACAGACCCCCCCGCTACAGACCTCGCTACAGACCCCGCTACAGCTACAGACCTCGAGACCCCGCTACAGACCTCGCTACAGACCCCGCTCAGCCTCAGACCCCGCTACAGGCCTCGACCTCGCTACAGACCCCGCTACCCCTCTACAGACCCCGCTACCGAACGCTTCAGACCCCACTACAGGCCCTGCTACAGACCTCGCTACAGACCCCGCTACAGACCCCGCTACAGACCCCGACAGAACGCTACAGACCTCGCTACAGACCTCGCTACAGATCCCGCTACAGAAACAGACCCCGCTCAGACCTCCCAGACCCCGCTACAGACCTCCTACAGACCCCGCTACAGACCCCGCTACAGACCCCGCTACAGATCCCGCTACAGGCCTCGCTACAGACCCCGCTACCGAACGCTTCAGACCCCACTACAGGCCCTGCTACAGACCTCGCTACAGACCCCGCTACAGACCCCGCTACAGAGACCCCGCTACAGACTTCAGACCTCGCTACAGACCTCGCTACAGAGACCGCTACAGACCTCCCGCTACAGACCTCAGACCTACAGACCGCTTCAGAACGCTTCAGACCCGCTACAGACCCCGCTACAGACCCCGCTACAGAGACCGCTACAGACCTCGCTACAGACCTCGCTACAGATCCCGCTACAGACCTCGCTACAGAACGCTTCAGATCCCGCTTCAGATCCCGCTACAGACCCCGCTACAGACCCCGCTACAGACCTCGCTACAGACCCCGCTACAGACCTCGCTACAGAACGCTTCAGATCCCGCTACAGATCCCGCTACAGACCCCGCTACAGACCCCGCTACAGAACGCTTCAGACCCCGCTACAGGCCCCGCTACAGACCCCGCTACAGACCTCTCTACAGACCCCGCTACAGAGAACCGCTACAGACCTCGCTACAGACCTCGCTACAGATCCCGCTACAGACCTCGCTACAGACCCCGCTACAGAGACCGCTACAGACCTCGCTACAGGCCCCCCTACAGACCTCGCTACAGACCTCGCTACAGACCCCGACAGGCCCCACTACAGAGACCGCTACAGACAGACCTCGCTACAGGCCCAGACCCCGCCTACAGGCCCCGCTACAGACCTCGCTACAGACCCCGCTACAGACCCCGCTACAGACCCCGCTACAGAGCTACAGACCCCGCTACAGACCCCGCTACAGACCTCGCTACAGGCCCCGCTACAGACCTCAGACGACAGACCCCGCTACAGACCTCAGACCCCGCTACAGACCCCACTACAGACCTCCAGACTACAGACCCCAGACCTACAGACCTCGCTACAGACCCCGCTACAGACCTCGCTACAGACCTCAGACCCCGCTACAGAACCCCCCGCTACAGACCTCTAAAGACCCCGCTACAGACCTCGCTACAGACCTACAGACCCGCTACAGACCTCGCTACAGACCCCGCTACAGACCCCGCTACAGACCCCACTCCCCGCTACAGACCCCGCTACAGAACGCCTCAGACCCCACTACAGACCCCGCTACAGACCCCGCTACAGAACGCTAGACAGACCCCGCTACAGAGACCGCTACAGACCTCGCTACAGACCTCGCTACATACCCCGCTAGACCTCGCTACAGACCCCGCTACAGAACGACTCGCTACAGACCTCCCCGCTACAGACCTCGCTACAGACCCCGCTACAGACCTCGCTACAGACCCCTACAGACCTCGCTACAGACCCCGCTACAGACCCCGCTACAGAACGCTTCAGACCCGCTTCAGACAGACCCCTTCACAGACCCGCTACAGACCCCGCTACAGACCCCGCTACAGAACGCTTCAGACCCCGCTCAGCCCCGCTACAGACCTACAGACCTCGCTACAGACCCCGCTACAGAGACCGCTACAGACCTCGACCTCGCTACAGACCTCGCTACAGACCCCGCTACAGACCTACAGACCCCGCAGACCCCGCTACAGAATGCTTCAGACCCCGCTCGCTACAGACCCCGCTACAGAGACCACTACAGACCTCGCTACAGATCCCAGACTACAGACCCCGCAGACCCCGCTACAGGCCCCGAACGCTTCAGACCCCGCTACAGACCCCGCTACAGACCTCGCTACAGACCCCGCTACAGACCCCGCTACAGACCCCGCTACAGACCCCGCTACAGACCCGCTACAGACCTCGCTACAGACCCGCTACAGACCCCGCTACAGACCTCGCTACAGACCCCGCTACAGAACGCTTCAGACCCCGCTACAGACCTCGCTACAGACCCCGCTACAGACCTCGCTACAGACCCCGCTACAGACCCCGCTACAGACCCCGCTACAGACCTGCTTCAGACCCGCTACAGATCCCGCTACAGACCCCTCGCTACAGACCTCGCCCCGCTACAGAACGCTTACAGATCCCAGACCTCGACCCGCTACAGACCCCGCTACAGGCCCCGCTACAGACCCCGCTACAGAACGCTTCAGACCCCGCTACAGGCCCCGCTACAGACCCCGCTACAGACCTCTCTACAGACCCCGCTACAGAGAACCGCTACAGACCTCGCTACAGACCTCGCTACAGACCCCGCTACAGACCTCGCTACAGACCCCGCTACAGAGACCGCTACAGACCTCGCTACAGACCTCGCTACAGACCCCGCCCCCGCTACAGACCTCGCTACAGACCCCGCTACAGAGACCGCTACAGACCTCGCTACAGACCCCGCTACAGGCCCCGCTACAGACCTCGCTACAGACCCCGCTACAGGCCCCGCTACAGAGACCGCTACAGGCCCCGCTACAGACCTCGCTACAGGCCCCGCTACAGACCTCGCGACAGACCCCGCTACAGACCTCGCTACAGGCCCCGCTACAGACCTCCCTACAGACCCCGCTACAGACCTCGCTACAGACCCCGCTACAGACCTCGCTACAGACCCCGCTACAGACCTCGCTACAGACCCCGCTACAGAACGCTTCAGACCCCGCCACAGACCCCGCTACAGACCTCGCTACAGACCCCGCTACAGAACGCTACAGACCCCACTACAGACCCCGCTACAGACCTCGCTACAGACCCCGCTACAGAACGCTTCAGACCCCGCTACAGACCGCTACAGACCTCGCTACAGACCCCGCTACAGACCTCGCTACAGACCTCGCTACAGACCCCGCTACAGAACGCTTCAGACCTCGCTACAGACCTTGCTACAGACCCCGCTACAGACCTCGCTACAGACCCCGCTACAGAGACCGCTACAGACCTCGCCCCGCTACAGACCTCGCTACAGACCCCGCTACAGACCTCGCTACAGACCCCGCTACAGACCCCGCTACAGACCCCGCTACAGAACGCCTCAGACCCCGCTACAGACCTCGCTACAGACCCCGCTACAGAACGCTCCAGACCTCGCTACAGACCCCGCTACAGAGACCGCTACAGACCTCGCTACAGACCTCGCTACATACCCCGCTATAGACCTCGCTACAGACCCCGCTACAGAATGCTTCAGACCTCGCTACAGACCCCGCTACAGACCTCGCTACAGACCTCGCTACAGACCCCGCTACAGAGACCGCTACAGACCTCGCTACAGACCTCGCTACAGGCCCCACTACAGTCCCCGCTACAGGCCCCAGTGGGAGTAAAGTCCTTAGTAGACAGGGTCAAGGAATGACTATTAGGATGTGTGGCCCTAAACCAGAATCCCATAAGAAGAGGGCAGAAGTCTTCCTTATATGCACATTGAATTACTGAATGACAACCCTGGATGTACCGGTCAGGTATGTGTAAACACAAGCCTGAATGATTATAACACAATGTTAAACATTTGGAGTCATTTCACAAAAAGACTGCCTTTTGCATCCCTTTGTTATTTAATTTTAAAAGCCTGTTATATTAAATGAAGTGGCCTGTAATATAGACCACATGGATAATTCAATTAATCAGATTTTTAAAATATGAATAACGACTTGCTAAAATGCCAAAATTCAGCATATTGACATGTCCCCCCATGCACCTTCTGTGACTTCCAGGAAAATTGTAACCCACTTAACCCTAACATTTCCAAAGGTTTTCACTATCATTATAAAGCCCTAGTTATCTTGTTGCTTTGACAAAGTCTTTCCTGAACATTATATCTATTTCATGTGATTAGTGATTCATTTGCGTCTGTCCTATTACATGAAGTGAACTCTCGTTTTAACGTGGTGAAACTATTCCTTTTGCAAAATGTTTTTTCAAAAGAAACATTGAACATCTAATAGTCAAATCATAGTGTAAAAGCAGGTACTTTTTTTGGCCATTTTGTGATGGAAAACTGAGTGGGTTGAGTATAACACGTCAACCCTGTTACCCATAGATAGACAAGCTAGAAATGTTTTAACAATGAACTCAATTGCCACTCCTTGTTGAACACAACAAGACAACAAGACTCCATTCCTCCTGTAACAAGGGGATTTATAGCTGATTTAAGATGAAATTGTCAACCCTTTTACGGTTAACCCTGTCACGTTTGTTTATGAAGTTGAACATGTGCTCTTTATGACAGAACGTGGATGAACTGCTTTAGCATGCATAGCGTACACACAGTACACATCTCCTGCCTAATAACATGTCAAGCTAGAGAGGAAAGGAGTGTGAAAGAGAAAAAAATCCAAGTGAGAGAAGTAATGTCAGCGCTGGGGCAGGAGGAGGAAGAGGAAGAGAAGAATGACCTTCCTCTCGACGGCCCAGGAACGGGACAACAAGTGAACTCAGGGGGAGGAGGAAAAGACAGCATTGTCTTTATCCAGCAGCGTCTCCATGGAACTCCTCTCTTATTGGTGGCTGAATAGCTTATGAATAATAAAACAGGGCTAAACAGCCACACTGCTCAGTAGAAGTGCAGAAGTTCAGTATTCAGATTCCATATTGCACCAGGCAATGTAGGCAAGACATCACAGGGTTATTGTTGGGCAAAATCTGTTCGTCTGGTTGTCAAAACCTAACACAGGGAGGAGCTTTCTCTCCAAAGTGCCTAGAAAAAGATTCAGTAGACATGCAGTTAGCTAGTTATTTCCCAGAACGCTTAGCACTTCTGCTTTTGAATAGTTTCATCAAAAGTCCCTTGATAATAATCCATTAATATGCAACAAATCAGGAAAAATGCCCTCAAGGAAAATTCTGAAGACAATTAAGCTTTATAGGCCTATCTGGTAATTTAATACAGAAACAGAACCTGAACAAGCTCTGACACCAAGGAATGTGAAATGGAATAGCTAATGAACCACCACCTATCCTTGGATGGAGAGGAAGAAGACCTAGAGAAGGAGGAGGCGATATGTGTATGCATTGGAGGGAGGGGGGTGTAGAAAAGCCCTGGGAGGATGTCTGGCCACCTGCCAGAGAGACAAAGCTAATGAAGTGCCAGGGAATAAGCCACTCTACAGTACTGTCACTGTCAAACCACAAAACTACAGCAGCATACACTGATGCAGGCACACCTTCTGCACATCGGCAACGTTGCACATGAAAGAAGCAACAATGTAGTTTCATACACTTGGCCTTTACACATTCATTATAACATAGGCTACATGCAATGCACTTCAGCACTACTCATTTGACTATTATACAAAATATGTGCCCATCCCCAACAAGAGTGCATGAATAGACATGTGACAGTGAATTCATATAGGATTAATACATGGTTATCTTAAGATGAATGCACTAACTGTAAGTCACTCTGGATAAGAGTGTCTGCTAAAAGACTCAAATGTACAAATGCTGTCAGATACTTGACAGCAAGTTAGCCCCAACTGCTTATTCATGTTCCTAAGTCTGGTGTAATGTTACACTGACATCCCAATGATAAAGCTAGCTGCTGCAGTGACTGCATGATTCATATGGGTTCATTCGAACAGTCACATCTAATTGTTTTGTAAACTGAGAGAACTTGTCATTGAAATATTATTTCCATGTTTGAGAGCGTTGGTGTTAGCTGCCACTCACATACACTAAAACGAAGAACATATTTCACTCCATCTTTTCCTGCTTTGGGGCAGATTTGAATTGGATACCAAAACAAATCAAATTGTATTTATCACATGCCTTATAAACAACATGTGTAAACTAACAGTGAAATGTTAATTTACGGGCCGTTCCCAAATTGCAGAGTGAAAAAAATTGAGAAATAATAGAAAAGGTAAAACATGTAATAATAAAAGTAATAATAAATACACAATGAGTAACGATAGCTTGGTTATATACACAGGGTACCAGCGCCAAGTCAATGTGCAGGGGTACAAGGTAATTTAGGTAGATATGTACATATAGGTAGGGATAAAGTAACTAGGCAACAAGATAGATAACAAACAGTAGTAACAGCAGCATATGTGATGAGTCAAAAAGAGTTAGTGCAAAAAGAGTCAATGCAGATAGTCCGGGTAGCTATTGGTCAACTATTTTTACTAACGATTTAGTAGTCTTATGGGGGTAGAAGCTGTTCAGGGTCCTGTTGGTTCCAGACTTAGTGCACCGGTACTGCTTGCACGGTGGTGGCAGAAACAACAGTCTATAACTACCCATAAGGAGTCATATGTGCTTATGTGCCTATGCCACATTATTACATGAAATTTGATTTGATAAAATTTGATTTGATTATGTAAACATTACTACCTGCTGCCTCTGCCTGTTGCTTAATTATTGGCATGGGTTAGGATGTTTTATTTTTATATAAGAAAAGGGACCCTGTTTATACTACGAGTGCAAGGCTGAGGGTGGGGGCATTGGGAAATGGTCATCTCTATCCTGATCCTTGAGACCTCCCTATCCTAACCTTTAACCTTCACATTAACCATTTTAATGATGATGGTGTGTGTATAGACTGGGGGAGGTTATGATGTTGACACTTCATAAGGGCATTTGATCATTATGAAGTTATGATAGTGTAAACTACAGAATGGGCACCTTACGGTGTAAACTCAGATTTAGATGAAAATATTGAGTGTCGTGTGAACATTATCATGTTATATGATAAAGGAGGTTTTGTCAAATCAAATAAGTTTGAGTCGCCCAGTCCACATTGGCCAATGCGAGTGCATAGAGTTCAGCCACAGAACGAATGCAACAGGAGGACTCGTGAAGAGGTGCAGGCCAGTTGACCAATCCAGGATGAGTTAGCCCACAGAAATAGAGACGTCACGATAGATAATATATCTCTCCGCCTCCATCTCAGCGCCCGAGAGCTCTCCCAACACAAAAGCAAAATGTCCGCCATGTTCAGAGGCAGCGCTGCACCGGTCTGCGGATATTTTTTACAAAAATTTGCCGTTTTCGCCACCGGGAGGCCGCCCAACCCGCAGCTACAAACCAGAGGGACAGTAAAGTCTCACTGCCAGCAAAATATCCGCGCCTTAATCACATATAAAACATTTTAACAGTATTTATTTACCTTAACTCCGTATGGTGGATCATCGAATGTAACTAGCATGTACCTGTCGCCTCTACTAGCCGGGTCTCGGGCACGCAGCTGTTAAAGAAAACGACACAATACATGTTAATTTCGACTGAATATGTCAAAGGGACCCTCAACACTATCAAGGCAAATAGTAAGCTGAAAAAAATTGGGGTAAAATTATTCTTTACCTTCATAAAGATCTCAACCGCGCCTTTAGCAATGTCCAGATACGTCGTACCCAAATAAGTGCGCTGATTCATAGAAGCGGACGTGTCTATCAGGAAAAGTAAAATAGGCATCTTAAATGTATAGATATATAGCTATATGCTTTCTAAAATACCTATTATCGTCATATGACCTATCTTGCGGCCGGGGCATGCATATATGTGTGTATATTTTTTTGTAATAATCAGACCCCCCCCAAAAGAGGGTCGTACAGCCACCCCTTGCCGCTGCCTGACTCTATCTGTCTTTCCTAAGCACTGCTGGGTTAGCGCTGTTAGAGAAGTTATCTTCCGAACAGAGTGAAACGCCTTCCTTTCACCGCTGCGATCGTATTGGTTGAGCCTGACCACAGTGGCCACTCCCTGCCGTGCATAAATATGTAATAATGAGGTCGAGATGGTTTCTCGGTTCTTGTTCTGCTAAGCAGAGGATCATTCAGAGAGGGGATACATGTACTGTTGCAAGAAGATACATTAATACAAATATTGATGATATGGCCACTCTATTCTGCATAGTATAACGTTGTAATGACTTCACATATATACAACATATACTAAAAAAGCAATATGACCTCATAATTTGCGAGTATTAATATGGGATAGATTAATATGGTATGGGATAGTTGAGCATAAAGGACGACGACCCCCCATCCCTCGTTCCCGTTTTGCTGTCTTGGTGGGGGAGGGTGCGAGAGAGTCGCATCACCGTACGATTTTGATAATAATCGTGCCTTCCCTCACCTTCCCCTCCATGTTAAATCTCCTCTGTGCAAGCAGCACCTCGAAGCGCCATATTGCAAAATGCAAAAGCTCCAGTGCGAATGCGTGCTTGCACGAAGGTGAATGTTCTGCTGCTGCCTCATCATGGCTCCTTATTTTATGTTTCTGCTACTTGGGAATCGTTGTGTAATTTCTGTAGAACACGTTTTAAAGACAGTAGGAGCCACACTGTTTACCAAAACCTTTTAGTTTTTTTGGTCAGGGACATATGCAACGACCGCCCCTCTGCCTGTTTGGGTCATCACTAGTTAACACAACCACAAAGTCATAATTATGGCTAAACCCCGCCCATTTCTACCATTTATCTTCTTGCAATTCGATTTACCTAACCTTACCACACTGCTAATAAGCTTATTTTGTCGTTGCCAATTTTGACTTTGTGGCTGTCTTAACTAGAGACTAGTGTACTTGGCTGAATATGACGGAGAGGGAGGGTTGTCGACTTGCTGTCCTTAACCTAAACGTAGCAGGCAGTAAAAGAAACTGCTGTGATAGCTGCCAGTACATTTACATGCAGATTTACGATAGATCCTTTTATCGGTTACAGGAAGTGAGCAATCTTGCATAATAATCACTGATGACACAACACACAAACATTGCTTTATGGGCTACAGAGTTTATGAACAGTTTATGCATTATGCAAGCCTGGTGTTTCAATAGGTCTCAATTAATAAACATGTTGACATTTGTTGACTCTATATTGTTGAACACAAATGTTGAATGTTTTCAACCTTGGCCTATAAAACGTGTATAATACAGTACAGCAGAACATGTTAAAGGTGGTATTACCAGGCTACCACTTGCCTACTATTTATTATTTTGCCTAACTATTATTTAATCAACATTTACATATCAATGCAGGCACATTGACAGGTGCATGGGCCTGTCACCTGTTCAGAATCATTTGTGCACTGCACAAGTGGTCTAGAGTGTAATAACCTATATATATATATATATATATAAAGGTTGTTATTAAAGCAAATAATATGTGACTTTAAGATACCATTATTTGTAGTATTCGTATTATAATTGCACCAGTACTGAGTATGCTTTCAATCAAGGCCTGCTCTGAGACTCTAAGTAGAACATGTGGTCCAGCCACATGACAGCATGCAACAAAAGAATGCAATGAACTAACTCAATCATGAAAAATAGTGCTTGACAAGGAATCAAGTCTTGCCCAGTTGACACATTTTATTTAAAGTGACTTTAACAGCAGGTAAGTACAGTGTCCATACTCCATATTATAATGTCACCGTAGGAACACTGATGACGTAATGAATCTACTCTGGCGGAATTCCTTCTCCCTCTGATATCCCAGAATTCACAGCGTGACCTGCAGTATTGACAAAGAAAAGAACGACAGAAAACTGGGTGGGCTCTGCAAAACAATACCCCCAAAATTTGACGACAATAAGGTAAAACACTACTATTTGCAACAATTCCTATGAATTATTCAGATACAGATGCCATTTTTTGGAATGACATTGCTTGTGTCAGCTAGCCTGTCACCAAAATAGCTACGGTTGCCAGTGAGGTTCGTTTGCTAGCTAACGTTAATGCGTCTTTGTTTTGATGGCTAACGACGTTATTTGGTGTTCGTAACGTTAGCTATATAAACATCTGGTGTACAGTCAAGTTGGAAAGCGTTCACCCCCCAATCACTCAGCTAGCTAAGTTACCTAACCACTTTGTTATGTTGATAGCTAACTAGCTTGTTATTGTTATGAAATCCGTGTAATTAGTTAGCAAGCCAAACATTATTTGGCATTAATCAGCAACACGTCACTTGGGGAGCAATATATTTAGTCTCAGATATGTAGCTAGATCGTATAATGTCGTATGTAACGTTACCTTTGGATTTGTAAAGTAACTAGTGAACTCGCTAAGATTACCGTTTAAAATTTTGAAGGGATGAAATATGGATTATAAATATTTACCATCATCATATACAGACAGTACCAGTCAAAACGTATTCCAGGGTTTTTCTTTATTTTTACTATTTTCTAAATTGCTGAATAATAATGAAGACATCACAACTATGAAATAACACATGTGGAATCCTGTAATAACCAAAAAAGTGTTAAACAAATCAAAAAATATTTTATATTTGAGATTCTTCAAAGCCACCCTTTGCCTTGATGACAGCTTTGCACACTTGGCATTCCTTCAACCAGCTTCATGAGGTAGTCACCTGGAATATATTTCAATTAACAGGTGTACCCTGTTAAAAGTTCATTTGTGGAATTTATTTCCTTCTTAATACATTTGAGCCAATCAGTTGTGTGGTGATAAAGGTATTATTATTTTTAATAAAAAAATGTTTTTCACCTTCTCATTTACAACTGCGATCTGGCCAAGATAAAGCAAAGCAATGTGACACAAACAACACAGAGTTACACATGGGATAAACAAACGTACAGTCAATAACACAATAGAAATGTCTATATACAGTGTGTGCAAATGTAGTAAGATTAGGGAGGTAAGGCAATAAATAGGCCATAGTGGCAAAATAATAGGGGTTTTAGGGGTGGTATACAGAAGATATCCCTGTTTGGTAAAAGACCAAGTGCATATTATGGCAAGAACATCTCAAATAAGCAAAGATAAACAACAGTCCATCATTACTTTAAGACATGAAGTTCAGTCAATGCAGAACATTTCAAGAACTTTGAAAGTTTCAAGTGCAGTCGCAAAAACCATCAAGCGCTATGATGAAACTGGCTCTCATGAGGTCCGCCACAGGAAAGGAAGACCCAGCGCTACCTCCTGCTGCAGAGGATAAGTTCATTAGAATTAACTGCACCTTAGATTGCAGCCCAAATAAATACTTCAGAGTTCAAGTAACAGGCACATCTCAACATCAACTATTCAGAGAAAACTGCGTGAATAAGGCTTTATGGTCGAATTGCTGCAAAGAAACCACGACTAAAGGACACCAATAAGAAGAAGAGACTTGCTTGGGCCAAGAAACACGAGAAATGGACATTATACCGGTGGAAATCTGTCCTTTGCTGGTGACGCTGTCTGTGATTTATTTAGAATTCAAGGCACACTTAACCAGGATGGCTCCCACAGCATTCTGCAGCTATATGCCATCCCATCTGGTTTGCGCTTAGTGGAACTATCATTTTGTTTTTCAACAGGACAATGACCCAACACACCTCCAGGCTGTGTAAGGGCTATTTGACCAAGAAGGAGAGTGATGGAGTGCTGCATCAGATGACCTGGCCTCCACAATCATCCGACCTCAAACCAGTTGAGATGGTTTGGGATGACTTGGACCACAGAGTGAAGGAAAAGCAGCCAACCAGTGCTCAGCATATGTGGGAACTCCTTCAAGACTGTTGGAAAAGCATTCCACATGAAGCTGGTTGATAGAATGCCCCAAGAGTGTGTAAAGCTGTCATCAAGGCAAAGGGTGGCTACTTTGAAGGGTCTGAAATATAAAATATATTTTGATTAGTTTTTTTGGTTACTACGTGATTTCATATGTGTTATTTCATGGTGTTGATGTTACTTTATAACTATACACAATTAGTCATTAATATGTGGTGTACTTGGTTGGAATGAAGTCTCACCACTGAGACTGTTGTTGTTTACCAGGGTGCAGCATTACGTTATCCTGCTAAGAAGCTGAGGGTGAGTGGGAAGGGCCATCTGCACGTGAGGGGAGGTTACAAACCTGCAGAGCTTCCAGAGAGAGGGCCCTGACAGACACCTCTTCAGAGCTTCCAGAGAGGGGGCCCTGCCAGACACACCTGCAGAGCTTCCAGAGAGAGGGCCCTGCCAGACACCTCTTCAGAGCTTCCAGAGAGAGGGCCCTGCCAGACACACCTGCAGAGCTTCCAGAGAGAGGGCCCTGCCAGACACACCTGCAGAGCTTCCATAGAGAGGGCCCTGCCAGACACCTCTTCAGAGCTTCCAGAGAGAGGGCCCTGCCAGACACACCTGCAGAGCTTCCAGAGAGAGGGCCCTGCCAGACACATAGGACGAGAGAAAGGGACTGGGGAGTGAGCTCAGCTGGAGCCAATGCAGCAGCAGAGTGGACAGCCTGAGCTAGTGGAAGGAAGCCTTCCCGTGTTCGTGTTCCCCACAGAGCTTGTCTTCTACGCGGACGAGCAGACCTCCCACAAGCAGGTTCTCACCCTCTACAACCCCTATGAGTTCGCCCTCAAGTTCAAAGGTAAATAAAGCATTGGGTTTCAAGATAACTAGGTATTGATATAAGAACCATTTTAGCCATTAATTAAGGATTCAAGAGAACCACATTGATACTGTAGAGTATACACTACTCATTCAGTTTATTTTCTCGGTCAGTGCTATGCACAGCGCCCAACAAGTATACCGTGGTGGATGCCACCGGAGCCGTCAAACCACAGTGCTGTGTTGACATGTGAGTAATAAGCTTACTATTACATGTCGTAACTAGGACCATCAGTTACCCACCTTTAAGGCATATTAATGAAGGACATGATATTCATGATGTGCCCCTACAAGCCTGAGTGCAATTTATGAAATAGCAAGCAATAATAGAGAATTATTTAATTGGAAGCAAGCTTCTGCTTTAAAAAAAATGCAGTCATTCCAGTCAAATATTCTTATCGTTCACCGTGTATTTTCCTCTGTGTGTCTGTCTGTTCTCAGAGTGATTCGACACAAAGATGTGCGGGCCTGTCACTATGGGGTGTCTGATAAGTTCCGGCTGCAGGTGTCTGAGCAGAGCCAGAGGAAGGCCCTGGGCCGGAAGGAAGTGACGGCCACTCTGAGGCCCTCGGCTGCCCAGGAGCCCCCCAGCCCCCGGCCCCAGGAGGAGGAGCGACAGATGAGGGAACAGCTAGCAGACAGCGTCTTCTTTGAGCAGACCACCTTCCAGACAGGTAGGAGTATGACTCGCCGCTGAAAAGGGATATCTCGTCCAAACTTAGCTATCAATACCTATTAAGTGTGTTATGTACCATGAGACCAAAAATATATTAGCCAACATTATGCAGGCTACATTTGTTGTTTAGGTGAACTAACTGAAATGGAGGCACTGCATGTCATTATATTGTCCTGACACTAGGTGGTGCCAGACACCAATACAATATGGGAGTGATCAAGTGAGAGCAGTGGATTGTTATGGTGTGTGTGTTGTACAGAGAGCCGCTCTCAGTCTGGGGGCCCAAGCCTGCTGACGGTGCTGTTGGGGTTGGTGTGTATGGCTGCCCTCATGCTGCCCACCCTGGGGGAGCAAGAATCCACTGTGCCTGTCTACCTCCACTTAAGTGTTACCAAGAAACTTGTAGCTGCTTACGTTCTAGGTGAGCCAGAGAGCAAACCCTTGATGAACAATTGCATGCTCTTTATGTTTTATTCTATCACCAATTTCAATGCATATGAATTGATAATACTTCATGGGAGTCACTCAGCCCACACACTTTGTCTTCTACGTCCTAAATGGCACCCTATTCCCTATATAGTACACTACTTTTGACCAGAGGCCTATAAGCCCTGGTCAAAAGCAGTACACTGAACTAAACTATGGAGTTTGCATTGATTACTCTTGTTCTATTCATTCTGTGTGCGCGATACTGCTGGAGCATAATCCTGCTGAGAATTGATTGTTTATCCATGTTACAGGTCTTCTTACAATGGTTATCCTGCGTACATGAAGTGCTATGGGGGCTGGAAAGAGAGAACGAGGAGAAGAGGATACAAAAGAAGAGAACATTCACTCACCCAAGGCAACTACATGCTTGAAAGGGTAGTGTTGAGGGGGAGGGGGTATCCGGTCAATTCCCCCTTCCTCTGTCCCAAAAACATACATCTAATTGTTTTGAAATAAAAACATAATACTGACTGAAACCAAGCAAGAGACCTCTGATGCAGCGGGCACAGAAATAACATTCTGGAAGGAGGGCATTGTGTGGGTCTGCGGCTGTTGTAGGAAGGGTTTGTATAAAAACATGTGGGTCATTAAATTGTGTTTGACTTCATATCCTGTGTCTGTGTGGAGTTCCATGGCCATTAAGTAACAGACAATGGTGAAGTTAAGTTAACGATTTGCTGTTACACATTAGGGCAATTTAAAGTTGTGATTTCATGTACATAAAAGTGCAATATGTAGAAATCGCTCTGCCATTTCCTGGTTGCTGAAATTCAAATAGTTTGCCTAATTTGTTTGTGACATAACAAGCCATGTTTAGTGTAGAGAATCATTTTTCCATCAAAACAGCAGTGGAATATATTTTCAGTAACACAATATTGTTTCAGCTGTTTGAAGCTAGTGTACAAAACCTAAATTAAGACTAACTTACTGGGAAGCATAGAAAGTGCACATAGAACAGATCTACCGCTTCAGACTTTCAGTGAGTGACAGCTATAACTCACATTTCAATGTGAATTTAGTCAGGTCATCTAAAAAGTTACATATTGCAGCTTTGTCATTAAAAAAAAAAACGTATGGTCTTCACCTGTAACCACATCTTAATATTGTCTGCTTAGAATAAAACGTACTCTTTTGTAGCTAGTATTGACTGAATCTGACTAAGTGCAGTTACATGCACGTGTGGATACTTATCTGAATGGAAGTGTTACTTTTCCAGACGCAATATACAAAACAAGGTTTAAAATGTGACCAAAGGAAATGTCCTCTTCCTATGAAAGACATCCGTTTACTTGCTGTACAATGTCAATGTTATTCTATCAATGCCTAATAAAGTCTTGAATCAGCACAAGATAATAAGGCGGTCTGATTAGTTCACCTACTCAGCACTAGTGAGCCAGTGATGAGGGGTCCACAAGTGACTGGAAGCTTGGGACATGGCTACAAGGCCAAACACATGAAGAAATGGGCAGCAACAACTCCCTCCTGCATAGACTTCCACCTTACATCATTGTTAACTCGCAGATACATTTAAAAAAAAAAAAAAATTCCCCCCGCACGTTACTCTGAAATTTGATTAATCTGTGCCTCTAGGGCAGGGAGCATCAACTTGATTCAGCTGCGGGCCAATTTTCTTCTTGAGCAGATGTCCGGAACAAATTGCAGATTGACCACAAGAAGCCCAAACAGATGTTTGACTTAAACAATTTCAAACCTTGCTTACACATTTGTATAAGATCACATTTATCCGATTCTTTGTTGCTCAACTTAAACCAAATAAAGCCTTTTCACTGAATGTTTTTCTATGATTGCGTTGCTTTGTGTACACAGGGCTCATCTGCAAAAGAGACTTTGGTCTCAGCAGGACTCCGGTAAAAGGTTCAATTGAAAAAAAAAAAAAACTTCACTGTTCAGAAAAAAACTTGTCATTATGAAGAGGTCAAAAAGAGATGAGCAAGACATTTAAACATTACCAACAACCAGAAGTCATTGAATGGAAATAGACAATTTATTTACCCTTGTTCAAAATGTTGGCAAGCAGTATAACAAGTCCACGACCCACCCATATGCACTTAATTTATTTTGCCGATCTCATGCCCTAGACATTCAGACTAATTGAAAAATGAACAGGATATACCCCCCCCCCCCCAAAAAAAAACACAATTGCTAAACCAATTACATTTACAGCAGTGCAAGCATACCTGATCGCCCAGCTTGCAGTTTCTTTAAAGATATTCACTATTCATAACACTGTTTCATTTACATATATCAATGAAAATGTATAATTACTTTTGTACATGAAGTCTCCCCTCCCTTTGTAAAGACGCCATACCCTGAACGAGGGGAAAATATGAAATGTAAGAGTTGAACTGAAATTACTTAACCCAAATGTTTTACAGCGGCCTTAAAATGAATTTGTGAATCAGGGTATAACTGAAGTGTGCCTTCACAGTTCCCCTGATAACTCTTTGGTATTGCTTATGAATGTTCATTGCAAATGTTATTCATAACCAACCAATCCAGTGACACATTCTGCACAAAGCTTTTCGGACAAATGTCGGTCTACTGTGGTCAACATAAGCCCACTCACTGAATCCCTTTTGAAATGGCACCATGTTCTGTCCTCTACCTCAGTGTGCTCATCCTAAACCAATCTATTGATTTAATTGCAGAGTATTGAGAATAGGGTGAGCTATTCTAATGTTCAGTATAAACTGCAATAACGTAGCTTAAAAAAAGTCAGTTACATTTATAAAGTGGCTTCAAAACAAGAACACAATTATTTTCCTAAAAGCTTCAGAAGTAAAAACGAAATTGTTGCACATCCTGCAGGTCTACAGATATATCCAGGCAGTAGGACTGAGACCCCAGTCTGTGTGCCCCCCGCTTACTTCCCTTCCTAGTCAAATCTGCAGGGATGGGTAGACATGACCCAAAACACTGGCAACCGTAGTTAACTAATACCAGAGGGGGGCCAGATTAAGTGCCAAATTTAGAAAATTAACCAGGATACCCCACATCTTGGGGACTACTGAGGATATAAACTGAAAACTGTTCTTTACGTATAATGACAAGTAGTAAGAACATTTCCAATCCCCTCGAGAGAATTGTCAGTTTACTTTTGAAGCCCTGTGCGCCTGCATTCATCACTCAGCCAATCAAACATAAAACTAATGACACATTGACATTAAAAATTATATACATACTTACAAAACGGGAACAACAAGTTATATCCTTTCATTCATACAAGACCCGCAGACAGTTTTGTGCACACCAAAAACACCTGGAGAATTAGTTTTCTATAAGGAAAACAGGAAAACTGACTTAGTGAGCAACTTTCTCCATCCAGTGTTCAGTCTCTCCAGTGTGAAGCTGGAAAAGGAAGTAGGGTATGGGGCTGGAAGCTGACAGTGATGTGATGCAGGGTAGACAACTTGGCTGTTCTGGTCACTGTGGGGCTAAGCAGCACCATGTAGTCTACTACAGCATGGTGTGTCCACAGCTCACATCTAGGGCTTTGGTTTCCTTTCAATGCAAACACCAAGATTCTCCTCCCCTAGCAAACAGTCTAACAAAAGCAAACAGCATGGGAAGGGATTCCCACATTAGCTAAAGCAAAGTGATGGGGGGGGGTCATACAGTTGAGGTGGCTTTCATGCCTTCACTCTTGTTTAGAGTCTCATGTTCCCTTGTTCATTTTGGGGAGTGGTCCTGGAGGGGGTTGAAGGGAGAGTTACTGGAGGAAGGAGACTCAGAGATGCCCTCCATCTTAGATGGCGAGCCAGTGGAAGAACCCACACTGCTAAGGCTGCCGTCCAGCACGTCCGGCGGAGAGAGACTGGCGAGAAGAAAATACCCATTTCAGCAAGCACATTGTGATAATGTTCATCATATGGAGGTGCAAGGTCTAGCCTAATGGCAGAGAGGGAACTGAAACTGTTCAACTTGTGAAACAAATAGTCTTGTCGAGAGACAATTGGCAGCCAATTCTAAACAGTTGTAAAAAATGTGTTTGCAGGGGTAACTCACCAGGAGGTGAAGTCTGGCAGTTGGACTTGGGGCACAAGTACATCAGAGGACAGAATTGTGGTGGTCCCCTGGAAGAGCCTCTTTGGCTGGCTTTCAGTCTCCATCATCTCACCTACTGAAGACAAAGACGGTTCTCTATTGATGACCTAACATCCATAGGACATAACACCAACTCACAAAATGCCCACTCAACTTAAGTTCCAAAAGTTAAAGGATGTTGATGTATGCATGTACAGTGCATTCGGAAAGGTATTCAGACCTTGACTTTTTCCACATTTTGTTAAGTTGCAGCCTTATTCTACAATTGATTTAATTGTCCCCCCCAATCTACATACAATACCCCATAATGATAAAGAAAAAACAAATTTAGAAATGGCATCACATTCACATAAGTATTGAGACCCTTTGCTCAGTACTTTGTTGGAAGCGCCTTCGGCAGCAATTACAGCCTCATCTTTTCGGTGTGAAGCTTCAAGCTTGGCAAGCCTGTATTTTTGGACTTCCTCCCATTCTTCTATGCAGATCCTCTCAAGCTCTGTCAGGTTGGCTGGGGAACATCGCTACACAGCTATTTTCAGGTCTCTCCAGAGATGTTCGATCAGGTTCAAGCCCGGTCTCTGGCTGGACCACTCAAGGACAGTCAGACCAGTCCCAAAGCCACTCCTGCGTTACCATGGCTATGTGCTTAGTATCGTTATCCTGTTGGAAGATGAACCGTGAACCAAGTCTTAGGTCTTGACCATGTTTTCGTCAAGGATCTCTGTACTTTGCTCCGTTAATCTTTCCCTCGATCCTGACTAGTCTCCCAGTCCCTGCCGCTGAAAAACATCCACAGCATGAGGCTGCTACCACCATAGGGATGGTGCAAGGTTTCCTCCAGACGTGACGCTTGGCATTCAGGCCAAAGAATTCAATCTTTGTTTCGATCAGACCAGAGAACCATGTTTGGAGAGGTTCTCAGCTCTAGGTAGAGTCTCTGTGGTTCCAAACTTCTTCCATTTAAGAATGATGGAGGCCATTGTGTTCTTGGGGAACTGCAACGCCACGGAGTTGTTTTTTGGTACCCTTCCCCAGATCTGTGACTAGACACAATCCTGTTCTTTCGGAGCTCTAGGGACAGTTCCTTCGACCTCATGGCTTGGTTTGTGCGTTGACATACCTGTCCAAGGTCCCAAAGTTGACAGTGCGTGTGCCTTTCCAAATCATGTCCAATCAATAGAATTTACCACAGGTGGACTCCAATCAAGTTGTAGAAACATCTCAAGGATGATCAATGGAAACAGGATGCACCGGAGCTCAATTTTGAGTCTCATAGCAAAGGGTCTTTTATCGGTCGACCGATTAATCAGAATGGCCGATTAATTAGGGTCGATTTCAAGTTCATAACAATCGAAATTCTTATTTTCAATGACGGCCTAGGAACGATAGGTTAACTGCCTCATTCAGGGGGCAGAACGACATATTGTCAGCTCGGGAGATCCAATCTTGCAACATTACAGTTAACTAGTCCAATGCAATAACGACCTGCCTCTCTCTTTGCACTCCACAAGGAGACTGCCTGTTACGCGAATGCAGTAAGCCAAGGTAAATTGCTAGCTAGCATTAAACTTATCATAATCACAAGTTAACTACACATGGTTGATGATATTACTAGATATTATCTAGCGTGTCCTGAGTTGCATATAATCTGACTGAGCATACAAGTATCTGACTGAGCGGTGGTAGGCAGAAGCAGGCACGTAAACATTCATTCAAACAGCACTTTCGTGCGTTTTGCCAGCCGCTCTTCGTTGTGAGTCAAGCATTGTGCAGTTTATGACTTCAAGCCTATCAACTCCCGAGATGAGGCTGGTGTAACCGAAGTGAAATGGCTAGCTAGTTAGCTCGTGCTAATAGCGTTTCAAAGTCACTCGCTCTGAGCCTTCTAGTAGTTGTTCCCCTTGCTCTGCATGGGTAACGCTGCTTCGATGGTGGCTGTTGTCGTTGTGTTGCTGGTTCGAGCCCAGGGAGGAGCGAGGAGAGGGACGGAAGCTATACTGTTACACTGGCAATACTAAAGTGCCTATAAGAACATCCAATAGTCAAAGGTTAATGAAATACAAATGGTAGAGGGAAATAGTCATATAATAACTACAACCTAAAACTTCTTACCTGGGAATATTGAAGACTCATGTTAAAAGGAACCACCAGCTTTCATATGTTCTGGGCAAGGAACTTAAACATTAGCTTTCTTACATGGCACATATTGCACTTTCACCTCCAACACTTTGTTTTTGCATTATTTAAACCAAATTGAACACGTTTCATTATTTATTTAAGGCTAAATTGATTTTATTGATGTATTATATTAAGTTAAAATAAGTGTTCATTCAGTATTGTTGTAATTGTCATTACATTTTTTTTTAAATAAAAAAAAATAAATGGCTGATTTATTGGAGGACAAAAACAGCCGATTAATCAGTATCGGTGTTGAAAAATCAATCGGTCGACCTCTAGTCTGAATATTCTATTTTTTTAATACATTTGCAAAAAAAATGCTAAACTTGTTTTCAGTTTGTCTTTATGGGGTATTGTGCGTAGATGTAAAACATATTTTAAATCAATTTTGAAGGCCGTAACATCACAATAGGTGGAAAAGGGGAATACTCTCCAAATGCATTGTATGCCTGCATGAGACATACCAAGTATACAAAACATTAAGAATCCCTACCTGATACTGAGTTGGGCGCAATTTCATTGATTGAAGCCACAATATTAAAGCTAGAAAAGGAACAGGTGTTCTTAATGTTTTGTACACTCCATATATGTATGTGGCATTAACAATGCCTTTCGACCTGTGAAAGAATACATAAGGGTTGACCCACCTTTACGTTTGATGGGCCCCAGGATGCTGGGCCTGATGCAGTGAATGGGGCTTTGGCTCCGCCGGCTGGAGACAAGAGAAGACCGCCAACCAGGCAACATTTATAGCAGTGACTCATTAATCAAACTGATGAATAGTGTAATGACAATGTGGGGTATGACTATGAATGGCAGTTGTCAGTGATAAGAGCTAGCCCTCGTCAGAGCACTCACCTGAAGCGTCGCGTTGGGCTAGGTATAGGGCTGGGGGATAGGCCATGGCTGCTCACCAGGATTTGCAATGAAGGGGAGAAGCACTGCTGCTCATTGGAGATGAAAATATTATGATTAGCCAGGACCCTGCCAGAAATACATTTCTGGTTCCATCTGCCAGGCATCAGTACTAGAGCTGCATTGGATGCACATACCTTTTTCCCTATCCCTCTAGTAGGGGATGGGGCAGGGGACACGGGCATAAAGTCGATCCGCTTTGGAGACGACGATGCAGATTTCTCAAAGTCATTGTCGCTCTGTGGGGGGAGGGGTTGCACAAGGAAGATCGAATTGTTACATTTATGCAGATTATATTATATGGTGGTTGGAGGAGTATTATACTACCAACTGATTATGTTCTTCAGAGAACATTGGCTGTAGCATGTTATTGGTCACACCCCCTACAAGGTGGTAAGCTTTCACTGGCCCAGGGCAAGTGGGGAGGTAGCCCATCAAACAAAATGCACAAACAGTACTATTCTTAATTTAGTGCACTACTTTAGTTGACCGGGGCCCATAGGGTTCTGGTCAAAAGTAGTTAACTACGTAGGCAATAGGATGCCATTTGGGATGAAGCCAAATGTATCAAATCAAATGTTATTTGTCACATACACATGGTTAGCAGATGTTAATGAGAGTGTAGCGAAATGCTTGTGCTTCTAGTTCCGACAATGCAGTAATAACCAACGAGTAATCTAGCTAACAATTCCCAAAACTACTACCTTATACACATAAGTGTAAAGGGATAAAGCTTATGTACATAAAGATATATGAATGAGTGATGGTACAGAGCGGCATAGGCAAGATGCAGTAGATGGTATCGAGTACAGTATATACATATGAGATGAGTATGTAAACAGTGGCATAGTTTAAAGTGGCTAGTGATACATGTATTACATAAAGATGCAGTAGATGATATTGAGTACAGTATATACGTATACATATGAGATAAATAATGTAGGGTATGTAAACATTATATTACGTAGCATTGTTTAAAGTGGCTAGTGATATATTTTACATCAATTCCCATTATTAAAGTGGCTGGAGTTGAATCAGTGTGTTGGCAGCAGCCACTCAATGTTAGTGGTGGCTGTAACAGTCTGATGGCCTTGAGACTGTTTTTCAGTCTCTCTGTCCCAGCTTTGATGCACCTGTACTGACCTCGCCTTCTGGACGATAGCGGGGTGAACAGGCAGTGGCTCGGGTGGTTGTTGTCCTTGATGATCTTTATGGCCTTCCTGTGACATCAGGTGGTGTAGGTGTCCTGGAGGGCAGGTAGTTTGCCCCCGGTGATGCGTTGTGCAGACCTCACAACCCTCTGGAGAGCCTTACGGTTGTGGGCGGAACAGTTGCCGTACCAGGCGGTGATACAGCCCGACAGGATGCTCTCGATTGTGCATCTGTAGAAGTTTGTGAGTGCTTTTGGTGACAAGCCGAATTTCTTCAGCCTCCTGAAGAATGCTGTCTGTGTGGGTGGACCAATTCAGTTTGTCTGTGATGTGTACGCCGAGGAACTTAACTTACTACCCTCTCCACTACTGTCCCGTCGATGTGGATAGGGGGGTGTTCCCTCTGCTGTTTCCTGAAGTCCACAATAATCTCCTTTGTTTTGTTGACGTTGAATGTGAGGTTATTTTCCTGACACCACACTCCGAGGGCCCTCACCTCCTTCCTGTAGGCCGTCTCGTCGTTGTTGGTGATCAAGCCTACCACTGTTGTGTCGTCCGCAAACTTGATGATTGAGTTGGAGGCGTGCTTGGCCATGTAGTCGTGGGTGAACAGGGAGTACAGGAGAGGGCTCAGAACGCACCCTTGTGGGGCCCCAGTGTTGAGGATCAGCGGGGTGGAGATGTTGTTGCCTACCCTCACCACCTGGGGGCGGCCCGTCAGGAAGTCCAGTACCCAGTTGCACAGGGCGGGGCTCGAGACCCAGGCTCTCGATCTTGATGACGAGCTTGGAGGGTACTATGGTGTTAAATGCTGAGCTGTAGTCGTTGAACAGCATTCTCACATAGGTATTCCTCTTGTCCAGATGGGTTAGGGCAGTGTGCAGTGTGGTTGAGATTGCGTCGTCTGTGGACCTATTTGGGCGGTAAGCAAATTGGAGTGAGTCTAGAGTGTCAGGTAGGGTGGAGGTGATATAGTCCTTGACTAGTCTCTCAATCATGATGACAGAAGTGAGTGCTACGGGGCGGTAGTCGTTTAACTCAGTTACCTTAGCTTTCTTGGGAACAGGAACAATGGTGGCCCTCTTGAAGCATGTGGGAACAGCAGACTGGGATAGGGATTGATTGAATATGTCCGTAAACACACCAGCCAGGTGGTCTGCGCATGCTCTGAGGGTGCGGCTGGGGATGCCGTCTGGGCCTGCAGCCTTGCCAGGGTTAACACGTTTAAATGTTTTACTTACCTCGGCTGCAGTGAAGGAGAGTCCGCATGTTTTGGTTGCGGGCCGTGTCTGTGGCACTGTATTGTCCTCAAAGCGGGCAACAAAAATTATTTTGTCTCCCTGGGAGCAAGGCATCCTGGTCCGTGACTGGGCTGGTTTTCTTTTTGTAATCCATGATTGACTGTAGATCCTGGCACATACCTTGTGTCTGAGCCGTTGAATTGCGATTCTACTTTGTCTCTATACTGACGCTTAGCTTGTTTGTTTGCCTTGCGGAGGGAATAGCTACACTGTTTGTATTCGATCATGTTTCCGGTCACCTTGCTCTGATTAAAAGCAGTGGTTCGCGCTTTCAGTTTCACGCGAATGCTGCCATCAATCCACGGTTTCTGGTTTGGGAATGTTTTAATCGTTGCTATGGGAACGACATCTTCAACGCACTTTCTAATGAACTCGCTCACCGAATCAGCGTATTCATCAATGTTGTTGTTTGACGCAATACGAAACATATCCCAGTCCACGTGATGGAAGCAGTCTTGGAGCGTGGAATCAGATTGGTCAGACCAGTGTATCTTACATGCTAGTGCTCTGCCTAAATACATGAATGCTGAAGTGGTGAGAGCCTCAAATGGTGGAGTGCATATGCCTACTGTTTGTGGATGAGGAAATCTCCTTGTTACCATGGGAGCATCATCATTTCTCACCAGGCTCAGACTCTCCTCCCAGGACTGGCTCATCTGCATGGCTGCTTGAACCTCCCTATGGTAGACAAGAAATGCATCTAAACAAACCACAACCTTTTTTCCTGAAAGGGTTGAGCCAATGACAATCAACCAGTTATTGACAAAGTATACAATATCATATGACAGATTGGTACATAAATAAATAGCTTAATGTCTTGAAGGCCAATAAACTGAATTCCATCACCAACTAGCTAGCCTCAATGTAGGAATCTTACCGTTCATGGGCAGTCTCTCTGTTCATCAAATCTACACCTTCCTCCTGTAAGAAGCATAGACAGGAGGTTGGCGAGTGATATTATGGTGTCTTACCTACAGTTCTAACAGGCTGACAGACAAGTCCAGTCAACAGTTGTTGGAGATTATTACAAAATCAGACTGCTCTGAGACCATGAGTTCTGAAATAGTGCACTACGTAGGGAATAGGGTGCCATTTAGACATTGAAATGACAAACCAAATCTAAACTATTGAAATGTATTTAGTCTCTTCACTCTTGTCTAGCTTGTCATCAGTCATTAAAAGCATCAAATTCCAAAAACAATGGATAGAAGACCGTTTTGCACATTTTGACAGCGAGGAAATATAACACATTTTAAGTGTAGCCCCTGGCCGCATGTTTTGCAGTCACATACACTCCCTTTGGATAAGGGGCTGACATGCAGAGCAGCTAAAATAATAGCTTGGGCTAATGAGCGTGCAATGCAGTCGTACTTGCCTGTTTGAGCTGATGAAGCCTAGTGCTGGGGACGCGAATGGGCGATGAAGGGACCTGCGAGATGGACTTCAATGAATCACCCAGACTATAAGATATTACTTAGTAAGAGTACAAGCATATTATTTTGATTATACTCTTCATTTCCATACTATATTAGGGCGGTTGACAACAGTGGTGCTGTTTCTCCTGCTGCATAGAATCTCACTCTGGAACACCTGGGAATGTTCACTAGAAAAGGACAGACACATTAACACCACCACGTTGGTGTCCAAAATGGCACCCTATATAGTGCACTACTTTTGACCAAAGTAGTGCAATGTAAGGAATAGGGTGCCATAGGGCTCTGGTCAAAAGTTGAGCACTATATTGGAAATAGGATGCCAATTGGGACATATACATTGACTACAATGCACTGACTGTCAGAGTATTATACTACCAACTCAGTCTGATCTCGAGAGACTGGTGGCCTTGTTAACTCTGCTGGTTTTCTGTTGCATGACTGAATTGTCCACACGCCTCACAGCAGAGAAGGTAGTTGAATGATGACTAGATCGTAAGTCTTAAGGTATGTTACGTGCAGAGTGATACAAGTGAGAAGACATTTTCTAAAAACCTTAGGCCATTTATCATTGGGGCACTGTTGGAACGTCTCAGTTGTCCATCACTCTGAACTAGTGAAGATGGGATTTCGAGGTCCAATTCCATCTTCTCTTGATTGCTCATCCTGGTGTCCTCTTTTAGCTGATTCAAGATGTCTTCAGAAACGCCTGCGACGTTCCAGGCCACCCATGCGAAGCTACATGGTGACGCAAAGCAACGTTCTATGTAGGCAACTACTCCAATGCTGATTGATGGATCTGAAAAACACCGACATGAATAGGGCAAACATAGCCCACCTGTGGAGTTAACCAGCAACAAGTTTCATGTTTGTTTAGGCTTGTGCAATTTTCTATTGGTTTAACTTCCAGCAAGTGACACTCGATAACCGGAAGAATATTCACTTTGGCTAAGGCAACTTCTAGTATTTGTTGCTGCTAGCTAGCAAGCGAATCAGAGCTCACACAGAACCCTGGCCTGTGTTAGTTAGCCTAGCTAACTACAGCTAATGCCAAATTACTTGCTAGCTATAGTACTTGCTAATTAGACTAGCTAGTGAGTTAACCATGCCTTAGCTAACGTTTCCCCATACCGACAGAGTTTGGGAAACCCTCTTCACCGCACTTCGATACAAAGTGATTTTCGTAGCAGGTCAGGAGAGCATTTTCGCTAGATAACCGTTTCTCTAGCGATAATCTCAGTCTCAATCAGTATCAACCTGTTACGGGGGGTACTATTTCGATATCAAAGTGCGTGAAAACAGTGGTTCCCAGTTAACGTTAGCTAGTCTCGAGGAGCAAGTAAGTGAAATGTAGCCAACTGTTTAGAAGGACAGGTTAACGTTAGCCAAATGAATCCATATCGACAATTTAAACGATACAATCCAAAAGGACTATTTAGTTTGTATAACGACGTCTCGTTACCAGCTTGTATATAGAACGGCAAAAGCTATTTAACGTGAGTTAGCGGAAAGATAATGGGATATCAAACCAACTGGCTAACGTTAGTTAACGGTAACGTCGTTAACTAAATCAAATGGTGATGTGATGATGAAGCTATGCTAGTTTGAAAGTTACATTACCATGTTCAGAGGTTCATCAACCTACATAACTTGTATAGTTCTCCCTCAGCCATATATCGAGCATTTCCCTTCACAATACTTTGGAAAAAGTGTCGCTAGCTGCTATAGTCGATGACCAATTTTGTTAATCAATCTGCTACTGGAACAGCCGAGAACGCTCCACCAGTACCAAATTTCCCGCCCCTTTTGGTGCTTTCAGGCTGACCGACTGCAGAATGATCCAATAAAAAGTATTTAATGTGCCCGTTTGAAAAGCAGACAACTGGCCAATGGCTGCAGCGATTGTGAGTTATTTCCTGCAGACGTCATACAGTCCAACAGCCCAATTTTCTATTTATATGAATTTACGGTGTTGCTCAATTGTTATGACGGGTCACCCCTCCAGACACTTGATCTATGTAATGTGTGCCACATTTAGCACGTTTGAAGAAACGTTTGTTACATATTGTTGACGATAGAAGGGCAGCCATGGCCTTACTGCATAATCTTCTGGAAGACTAGGCTTGGGCCTATGTAATAAATATACAGTGGATAAAATTGTACGTAAATGTTCAATCAATTACATTCTAGAAATATGTAATAACTACTACTTGTGAAATGAAAAATCATTATGACAATCTTTATGGAACATAATGCACCCTCCAAGTCCTATTTTGTGAGATAATTTGTTAAATGCTGGGAAATAAAATAAACTCGAATACACTCTTGTGGTGTGTGTGCGTGTGTGTGTGCGTGTGGCTCTAGTAGTCTGAAACATCCTTCTGAACACTTCCTTCTGCAACTGGATCCTGGACTTCCTGATGGGCCACCCCCAGGTAAGGTAGGCAACAATGTATCCACCACGTTGGCCCTCAACACAGGGCCCCTCAGGGGTGAGTGATTAGACCCCTTGGGTACTCCCTGTTTCACCCATGACTGCATGGCCACGCACGACTACAACAGCATAATTAAGTTTGCCGACAACACAGAAGTGGAAGGCCTGATCACAGACGACAATGAGACAGCCTATAGGAAGGAAGTCAGATACCTGGCAGTGTGGTGCCAGGACAACAACCTCTCTCTCAACGTGAGCAAGACAAAGGAGCTGATTGTGGACTACAGGAAAAGGAGGGCAGAGCACGCCCCAATTCACATCGACAGGGCTGTAGTGGAGAAAGCTGAGAGCTTCAAGTTCCTTGGTGTCCACATCACTCAGGACATATCATGGTTCAAACACAATGCCTCTTCCCCGTCAGGAGGCTGAAAAGATTTGGCATTGGCCCTCAGAACCTCAAAAAGTTATACAGCTGCACCACAGGAAGCTGCTGACTCATAATAATGGCTGGAATGCAGTGAATGGAATGGTATCAAACACATGGAAACGATGTGTTTGATAACATTCCATATAGTCCATTCCAGACATTACTATGAGCCCGTCCTCCCCAATCAAAGTGCCACCAGCTGCCTGTGAGCTGCACCATCGAGAACTGGTTGCATCACTGCTTGCTTGGTATGGCAATTGCTCGGCATCCGACCGCAAAGGGCTACAAAAGGTAGTGCGTACAGCCCAGTACATGGGGCCGAGCTCTCTGCCATCCAGGACCACTATAACAGGCAGTGACAGAGGAAGGCCCTAATTTTTATTTATTTTTTTAAAACTCCAGCCACCCAAGTCTTTGCTACAGCACGGCAAGCGGTACCGGGACTAAAAGTCTCCTTAACAGCTTCCACCCCCAAGCCATAAGACTGCTGAACAATCAATCAAATGGCTACTATTTGCATTGACCCCCTTATTTTAATCTTATTTATTATTATTTATGGCACTGACTCTCTTGCAAAGGCTCCACGTACACTGGACTCTAATCACACACACACACACACACACGCATATTGAAGCCACACACACATCCACATTCCTTCCTCTCTCTACCGAGACCAGACCATGTTACGTCCCAAATGGCACCAATTCCATATGTAGTGCACTACCCATGTGGCTCTGATCAAAACTAGTGTACCATGGGGCCTCCCGGGTGGCGCAGTGGTTAAGGGCGCTGCAGCACCAGCTGTGCCATCAGAGTCCCTGGGTTCGCGCCCAGGCTCTGTCGTAACCGGCCGCGACCGACGCACAATTGGCCGGGTTAGCGTCGCACCAGCGACTCCTGTGGCGGGCTGGGCGCAGTGTGCGGCTGGTTTCCGGGTCGGATGTATCGGAGGACGCATGACTTTCAACCTTCGTCTCTCCCGAGCCCGTACGGGAGTTGTAGCGATGACAATTGGACACCACGAAATTGGGGAGAAAAAGGGGTAAAAATATATATATATATTTACTAGCATATAAAAATAGAACTGTTTGGCCATTGTTATGTTTGGCTCTCCCTTTTTCCTCCAAACATAACAATTATGTTATGGCCAAACAGTTCTATTTTTGTGAGTTTTCCCCACATTCCCAGCACTCGTCGATTCAGGCGCGGCTGGGAATTTCATTGATAGAGCGTTAGCTCATAGTTTAGGGATCCCCATTGTTCCCGTGGCTGTGCCCTTCCCCATTCACGCCTTAGATAGTCGATCATTGGGGTCAGGGTTGATTAGGGAGGTCACTGCTCCTCTGGGAATGTTGACGCAGGGGGGTCACAAGGAGAGAATTAGTCTCTTCCTTATTGACTCTCCTGCGTTTCCCGTGGTGCTGGGCCTACCCTGCTTAGCTTGTCATAACCCCACTGTTTCTTGGCAACAGAGGGCTCTCACGGGGTGGTTGCGAGAGTGCTCTGGGAGGTGTTTAGGGGTTTCCATTGGTGCTACTACGGTAGAGTCCAGACCAGGTCTCCACCGTGCGCATTCCCCCTGAATATGCTGATTTGGCTCTCGCCTTCTCCAAAAAGAATGCGACTCAATTACCACCGACGAGGCGATTGTGCGATAGATTTCCAGGTAGACGCTGCACTTCCCATGAGTCACGTGTATCCCCTCTCACAGCCTGAGACGGAGGCTATGGAAACATATGTCTCCGAAATCCCTGTGTCAGGGGTACAATCGGTCCTCCACTTCACCTGCCTCCTCGAGTTTCTTTTTTGTGAAGAAGGAGGGAGGTCTGCGCCCGTATATTCACTATCGGGGTCTGAATCAGATCAATGTGAGGTATAGTTACACGCTACCATTCATAGCCACAGCGATTGAGTCAATGCAAGGGGTGCGCTTCTTCACCAAACTAGATCTCAGGAGCGCTTACAACCTGGTGCGTATCCAGGAGGGAGACGAGTGGTAGACGGCTTTCAGTACCACCTCAGGGCACTATGAGTACCTCGTCATGCCGTACGGGTTGATTAATGCGCCATCAGTCTTCCAAGCCTTTGTAGAGGAGATTTTCAGGGACCTGCACTGGCAGTTTATTGATGACATCTTGATATACTCTGCTACATGCGCCGAGCATGTGTCTCTGGTGCGCAGGGTGCTTGGTCGCCTGTTGGAGCATGACCTGTACGTCAAGGCTGAGAAATGCCTGTTCTTCCAACAGACCGTCTCCTTCCTAGGGCATCACATTTCCACTTCAGGGATGGAGAGTGACCGGATCCCTCTTTGGCATTCATAGTGGAGGTGGACGTGTCCGAGGCTAGGATAGGAGCGGTGCTCTCTCAGCGCTCAGGTACGCCACCGAAGCGCCGCCCCTGTGCCTTCTTCTCAAAGAAGCTCAGCCCGGCGGAGCGAAACTATGATGTGGGGGACAGACCTGAGCGCAGGAGCTTCCTGTTTTAGTCTCGGTCTATAGGCAACAAAATGGAGTTGTGGTCAGCTTTTCCGAAAGGAGGGTGGGGGAGGGCCTTATATGAGTTAGAATAACAATGATCTAGGGTTTTACCAGCCCTGGTAGCATAATCGATATATTGAATTTATATATATATTAGAATTTAGGGAGTCGTGTTTTCAGATTAGCCTTGTTAAAATCCCCAGCTACAATGAATGCAGCCTCGGGATATGTGGTTTCCAGTTTACATAGAGTCAAATAAAGTTCGATCAGGGCCATCGATGTGTCTGCTTGGGGGGGAATATGTGCGGCTATGATTATAATCGAAGAGAATTCTCTTGGTAGATCATGCAGTCAACATTTGATTTTGAGGAATTCTAAGTCAGGTGAACAGAAGGACTTGAGTCCCTGAATGTTATTATGATCACACCACGTCTCGTTAATCATAAGGCATACCTCCCCCACCCCTCTTCTTACCAGAAAGATGCTTGTTTCTGTCGGCGCAATGCGTGAAGAAACCAGCTGGCTGTACCGACTCCGATAGCGTGTCTCGAGTGAGCCATGTTTCCGTGAAGCAAAGAACGTTACAGTCTCTGTCTCTCTGGAATGCTACCCTTGCTCGGATTTCATCAACCTTGTTGTCAAGAGACTGGACATTGGCGAGTAGTATGCTCGGGAGCGGTGCGCGATGTGCCTGTCTCCGGAGCCTGACCAGAAGACTGTTCGTCTGCCCCTTTTGCGGCATCGTTGTTTTGGTTGGCCGGCTTTGATCCGATCCATTGTCCTGGGTGGTGGGCAAAACAGAGGATCCACTTCGGGAAAGTCGTATTCCTGGTCGTAAAGATGGTGAGTTGACATTGCTCTTATATCCAGTAGTTCCTCCTGACTGTATGTAATAAAACCTAAGATTACCTGGAGTACCAATGTAAGAAATAACACGTAAAAAAGCAAAATACTGTGTAGTTTCCTAGGAACGCGAAGCGAGGTGGCCATCTCTGTCGGCTCCGGAAGTAGGGTAACAGGGTAACACAGCGATCCTGGTCGTTGTGGGTCATTTCTCTAAGTCCTGTTGTCTCCTCCCTCTGCCCGGTCTCCCTACAGCCCTACAGACTGCGGAGACCTTGTTTACACACGTCTTCCGGCACTACGGGGTGCCTGAGGATATGATGTCTGATCGGTGTCCCCAATTCACGTCTAGGGTCTGGAAGGAGTTCATGGAACATCTGGGGGTCCTGGTCAGCCTTACTTCAGGGTTTCACCCCGAGACTAATGGGCAGGTGGAGAGAGTGAACCAGGATGTGGGCAGGTTTCTGCGGTCTTATTGCCAGGACCGGCCGGGGGATTGGGCGGAGTTCGTGCCCTGGGCCGAGATGGCACAGAACTCGCTTCACCACTCCTCCACTAACCGCTCTCCCTTCCAGTGCGTACTGGGGTACCAGTCGGTTCTGGTGCTTTGGCATCAAAGTCAGACCGAGGTTCCTGCGGTGGACGACTGGTTCAGGCACGCGGAGGAGACATGGGAAGCTGTCCGTGTTCACCTTCAGCAGGCCGCGAGGCGCCAAAAGGAGAACGCAGATTGCCACCGCAGTGAGGCCCCGGTGTTCGCACCAGGGGACCGGGTCTGGCTCTCGACCCGAAACGTGCCCCTCCGCCTGCCCTGCCGGAAGCTGGGTCCGCGGTTTGTGGGGCCATTTAAAGTCCTGGGGAGAGTGAACAAGGTTTGTTATAGGTTACAGCTTCCACCTGATTACCGTATTAACCCCTAGTTCCATGTGTTTCTCAGGACGGTGGTGGCTGGCCCGCTCCAGGAGTCTGAAGTGCGGGAGGTTCCTCCACCCCCTCTGGACATCGGGGGGCCCCGGGGTACTCCGTTCACTCCATACTGGATTCGAGGCGTCGGGTGAGGGGCCTTCAGTATCTTGTGGAGTGGGAGGGGTATGGTCCGGAGGAGAGGTGCTGGGTTCCAGTCAAGGACGTGTTGGACCTTTTAATGATGCAGGAGTTCCACCGTCTTCGTCCGGATCGCCCTGCGTCTCGCCCTCCTGGTCATCCCCGAGGCCGGTGTCGACGGGCTGCTGGAGCCACGCGTCAAGGGGGGGTACTGTCACGACTTCCGCCGAAGTTGGTCCCTCTCCTTGTTCGGGCGGCGTTCACCTTCTAGCCATCGCTGATCCACTTTTCATTGGTTTTGTCTTGTCTTCCATCACACCTGGTTCCAATTCCATCAATTACATGCTGTGTATTTAACCCTCTGTTCTCCCCCTATGTCCTTGACCGTAATTGTTTTCTTGTTGTGCTTGTGCACGGTATGCTGGTATTACCGGGTTTTGTTTGACCCATTTATTGTATTGTTCTGTTGACGGTGGTTTATAGATATTAAACGACACCGTTGTAAATCAGTTTTCGCTCTCCTGCGCCTGTCTTCTCTGCCGCCAGCATGCACCTCTCAACAATTTGGCTACGGTGTATGTAAACTTCCGATTTCAAATGTAGGTAGAGTTATTAAAGTGAATTTGCATTGATAATAACAGAGTAGCAGCATCGTAAAAGAGGGGGGCAATGCAAATAGTCTGGGTAGTCATTTGATTAGCTGTTCAGAAGTCTTGTGGCTTGGGTTAAAAGCTGTTTAGAAGCCTCTTGGAGCTAGACTTGGCACTCTGGTAACCGCTTGCCATGCGGTAGCAGAGAGAACAGTCTATGACTAGGGTGGCTGGAGTCTTTGACAATTTTTCGGGCCTTAATCTGACACCACCTGGCATTGAGGTCCTGGATGGCAGAAAGCTTGGCCCCAGTGATGTACTGGGCCGTACCCACTACCCTCTGTAGTGCCTTGCGGTCGGAGGCCGAGCAGTTGCCATACCAGGCAGTGATGCAACCAGTGATGCGCTCGATGATGCAGCTGTAGAACCTTTTGAGGATCTGAGGACCCATGCCAAATCTTTTCAGTCTCCTGAGGGGGAATAGGTTTTGTCGTGCACTCTTCACCACTTTCTTGGTGTGCTTGGACCATATTCGTTTGATGTGGACGCCAAGGAACTTGAAGCTCTTAACCTGCTCCACTACAGCCCTGTCTTCTTAATAACAGACACAAGCTGTTAGGCCAGGAGACAAGAAGGCCATTACTAGGGTCAGGTGATTACCAACGACAACAAAAAAGTGCTCAAATCTGAGGGAGTCTGAGTAGGCTAGACTTGGGTAGTCCTTTAGAAACATTTCATGGTTCAAAATATAATTCCAAATATATAATAAAACACACTGCTTTGTGTCTTGTACTTGACTATCCACATAATCCATATGAAAAATTATACCACAGATAAATATACAACAAGTGTATGTAGACCTTACCGTGAAATGCTTACTTAAATGTCCTTAACCAACAATGCAGTTCAAGAAAGAGTTAAGAAAATATTTACCAAATATACAAAAGTAAAAAATTATGAAAAGTAACACAATACAATAATAACGACGCTATATACAATGGAGCGGCAGGTAGCCTAGCGTTTAGAGCGTTGGACTAGTAACCGGAAAATTGCAAGATCGAATCCCTGAGCTGACAAGGTAAAAATCGATCGTTCTGCCCCTGACCAAGGCAGTTAACCCGCTGTTCCTAGGTCGCCATTGAGAGTAAGAATTTGTTCTTAACTGACTTGCCTAGTTAAATAAATGTATTGCTGAATGCAAACACATATTTTGTATGGGAATAAAAGTGCTGTTTTGTTGATCCACTAATTCTAATTATTGAAACTAGGCCTACATAAGGCTGTTTGTTGGTGGTGGTGGTAGGGGAGTAAATAGTTTCTGTAGGTAGGTGTGGCGCTATATTTGTCTTCACTTCATTCATTCATAAAGAAATAATAGCATTTTATTTCAGGGAATTGATATAGCGTTCCATGACTCTAATACATTTTTCCTGCAAAGTAAAATGATTTGATATCATGAACATTATTCTTCGTAAAAAATCAATTTTAAAAAAGAGTGCCACGACAGACTGAAATGCTCTCCTCCCCCGACTACGCCATGGGGGATGATGTTGCCGTCACTGCAGCCTTGCTGGTGAGCATACAATGAAATGTAGGACTTTTTTTTTTTTTTACGTTTCGGCGCCATTTTCGATTGGGTTGGAGGTAAGTTTGGATATTTTGGGGGATTATTTTTCTCATATTCATATCTGTTCAACCCATTCAGCAATTTAGTAAATTCTGAGGTTTAATTACTATAAACTTAATTGATTAAAATATACTTTGAGTTTGTAATATACGACTTTCACCATTTTGCGCAATATCTTATTATTGCCGCTGACTTTATAATAAGGTAGAGGTTTTTGCTGATTATGCGTTATTTCACACATGACATAAATCAGTGGCGCTGCATCGATTGGTTTATGATGAACACGGCATTGTTTAATTACCCGTGGCGCGCAAAAGGTTAGGCTACTTTGTTGCGAATAACAAACTTTAGCCTGAAAAGATAATTGGCTACATCGATGCACGTAAAGTGAGCATGCTATTCCTGCAACAACATGAGTACAACTGCATTTCGAAACGTGTTCGTTTTTTTTTTCAAAAGATAGGGAAACATTATCTGAATAGGCTGATAGACTATTAGTACAACACATATATAAGCCTACATAACATTATAAATAGTAGCCTATCATAACAATAATACAATTTTGTTGAAATGGGCCTTTTAAGGATAGGCTATTTTGTGCACATGTTGAACTGCTTTAAGCCATAAAAATGTAGTCTAGTAAGCAGAACCACAGATTAAAAAAGCTATATTATTATTACAATTTTATGTGATGATCAATCAGTATTAGTACAAGTGGATGACTGGACTGTGGATGACTGGAATGGACATGTTGCAAAGGGTGTGCTTCGTCATGTTCTAGGCTGCTGTTATGCGTCATCAGTTGTTGCTTACGCTCAATTCACTATTCATTCAAATTTGAAAAAGCTATTATTTTCAGATTATACACATTTTCTAAACAATTATTTCAAAGTTTGACACAATATTCGCCTGCTGTTATTGTACTGCATTTTAACATTGTCATATATGGGTAGCCTAACTGCTCTTTTTTTACAAGGCAGGAATTGTCACGAACTCAACCTAATCTATTCAAAGTCAACGAGTCCTGTATGTGCCCTGGAGGTTTAGAGTTTAGGAAACGTAAACAGGCATTTACTGGAGGTAAGGAGTCCTTGACAAATGGACTTCAAATAATACTTTAATAATGTATACTTGCCTTCCTTACTTTCTCAAAATGGCCACATTATTAGATCAATTGATGAAAACATTTAATTTTTTAACCATACCTTATGGAGGCACAAGGAAAGGAGGCTGGGCCTCTGCTGTTGCTCTAGTGTCCATTTGGAGGAGCTATCTATACCCAGTGCTTTTTTTATTACCCAATGTTTTTACCGCTATTAATTTATATCAGGAAATGTACTGTTCTTACCAGAGATGAATACGTTAATTTTGCATGAAAAATATCTAGACTTACAGGCCTTCCAATACATACTACTAAACATTATTTTGCTTCTTTGAGTACTCTTGACCTAGCAGGGCCTACATTAAGTCATCTCCTGTGAAAATAGCTGGCTGGAGATCACAATAATCTCTTTCCATATCTTTTGCATAACAGTTGATCCTCGATGGTATCCCAACCAACTTCCTATTTAATGCAACACATTTTACTATGTACACTTCATCTTGTTAAAGTTACCTTTGAACCAGTGAGCTCATATTTCAGGCAGCTGTCGTAGCAGCACGTCATGGTTTGTAGTGATAGTAAAGATGCAGACCAAGAAGAGCTGCTGCTACAGCACCGTGACACTGTCCATCCTCTCGTCTCACAATGAAGTCAGTGGCCCCCAGTTGGCTCATGTTGATTCCCACTGGGGCCACCCAAAACAAAATATATGCACACTATTGTAAGTCGCTTTGGATAAAAGCATCAGTTAAGTGGCATTAATTACATTAAGAGTCTGAATAATTTATTATTCTGAGTGTATTGGAGCATAGTGTCTTGGCTGAGTTGTTTGAACTACAGCACTGGACAGAGCACAATGTTGATGATTGAAGACTTGATCAACACGTCCCCAATGCATTAAAGGACTAGACTGTTGGCTGGGCTGTAGCAGCACGTAAATACTGGAGTTGGCCTTATTCCGGTATCCAGTGTTACTGTTCTGCTGTAGTCAGGCCTGCCTACTACAACAGCCTGCTTTGTGTTTCACACTATAATGAACAACTACATTATTTAATACTGTATCAACATTTTAACTAACCCATGATTAGTTACCCTTTTTAACTAACCCATGATACTTATTACCCATTATTACATGTTTTCTTAAAATTCAATCGTGGAACTGTCTATTTATAAGAACATATTCATTGCCAGTGTGAAAGCATGTTTAGATGACATTCAGTGGTGTAATGTACTTAAGTACAGATACCCAAAAGAAACGACTTAACTATTTATATTTTTGACAACTTTTACTTCACTACATTAAGAAAATAATGTATTTGTAAGTGAGTGTGCCCCTGGCTATCTGTAAATTTAAAAAACAAGACAATTGTTCTCAGATTTGCTTAATATAAGGAATTTGAAATGTTTCATACTTTTACTTTTGATACATAAGTATATTTAAAACCAAATACTTTAAGACTTTAACTCAAGTAGTATTTTACTGGGTAACTTTCACATTTCTGTGAAGGCATCTTGAATCCCGTATGACAGTTGGGGACGTTTTCCACCACTGCATATATTGCTCTTGTAGGTTTTGATTTTGCTGACAACTCCACAGAAGAAGACAGTTGATTTCCAGTGACAACGTTGGGGAGAGCGTCTCTATGACAGCGGTGACGGCTGTATCACAACCGGCTATGATTGGGAGTCCTATAGGGCAGCGCACAATTGCCCAGTGTCGTCCGGGTTTGGCCAGTGTAGGTCATTGTAAATAAGAATTTGTTCTTAACTGACTTGCCTATTTAAATAAAATCATTTATATTTAACTTAATTATTTGGTACCACAAGCAAACCTTTTGGGGTGGAAATCAGGAGTCATCTCAGGGGATGGAGCAGAGTTTAATGGTTGGGAGGGTAAAGAGAAAAACATAGTGATTGCATGAATCAATGTCATACAATAGATGGAAGCTTAAAATACATATTTATAAAAGCAGATATGCATAAATGATCATAATATTGAACCATGTTCAAAGCTTGCAGTTTATATTACAGTACTGTACTACCGATGGAACACTTCCATTTTGGGGGGAATCTATGCAAACATGTTAAAAAATAATTATATGTAATGTATTAGGATACCTGCTCCTTCCTTTGTCCATACCATTGAAACTATTATGTATAAGTAAAGGAATTTGGTCTTCAAGTGACGTACAAACTTTCAAATCAATGTCAAGCTAAATTCAAGTTTTGTGAAATGGAAAATAATTTAAATCTGAAGTAATTTTGACAATATGATGACTAAATGTTTGTTCTACTTCCTGCTACCGTAGCAGAATTTTTCTCAATAAATTACTAATTTACAAAAAAAGAAACACTGGGTATTGATCATTTTAACAGGGCAAGCAAATGTTCTATTTATTGAAAGCGATGACAGCATGCACATGGACTCACACATACCAATATGTCCAAGGCAATGTCACACCTCAGAAATGTTCAATCTTGACACTTTAAAGTGTGTGTGGTTTCTAGAGTGCAGCACAGCATGTGGAGGTTGAGAGAGGTGCTTTGCAAATATGAGGGGCAATGTAAGTGTGTGTGTACACCTCAGGGACCCTGAGCAGAACATGTACATGTGTGAGCAAGAGTTTCCAGTGAGCTGCACCCTTGATTTGATTTTTTGTTGACCAAAAATATATATAAATCAGATATATCAAATTAAAGCAACATAAAAAAGAATGATAGACAACTAGAGGAAGGGCTGTCCTCTTCAGGCCTTGTATTTTTCCTTCCCTGTTTCACTAATGACACAGATGTGCTGGAAAACAAACAGAAAGGAACCAATGAGACCGTTTTACTCAACATCGTTTATCTAGCTGAGAAAATCTGTTCAAAAAGTACTTACATTTAAATCTCTGAAGTACTCGTTGTAGTCTAGCGCATATCCCACCACAAATTTGTCTGGAACCTCAAATCCTATGACTGAAAAATAAACAAATGAAGTAAGCGTGACAGGGTGGAACTATAGTTTTCGTCCATGTTTCTCAGGGGACCCTAATTGGTGTTGAACATGTGAAAGGTATAAAAAACACCCTTTAGTCTTTTTCAGTAAAGAGCATAGAGTTGTATAGTAATCGCAATGTTGTTTCTGTCCCATTATGGTGTCTGAGTGCACAGGCTTCCAAGTAGTTCTACTTCTCTGAGTTGGAAAACAAACTGAAAGGGTGCATTCTGCCCCCTTAGTATGTCGTTTGACCTTAAAACTTACTCCTTTAATAAACTTAGCTTGTTTTTTTTTTGTTTTTTTTTTACATATGTCTTGGACTATTTCCCTTAAATGGGCCTAGAACCTCTATTTAATCAGATGGTTAGATACAGTGCATTCGGAAAGTATTTTTCTACATTTTATGTTACAGCCTCATTCTAAAATTGATTTACCCTCAAATCTACACACAATATCATAATGACAAAGCAAAAACAGGTTTTTAGTCATTTTAGCAAATTTATTTTAAAAAAATAAACAGAAATATCACATTTACTCAGTACTTTGTTGAATCACCTTTGGCAGTGATTATAGCCTCGAGTCTTCTTGGGTATGACGCTACAAGCTTGGCACACCTGTATTTGGGGACTTTCTCACATTCTTCTCTGCAGATCCTCTAAAGCTCTGTCAGGTTGGATGGAGAGCGTCGCTGCACAGATATTTTCAGGTCAGTCCAGAGATGTTCGATCGGGTTCGGTTTCTCGCTGGCCACTCAAGGACATTCAGAGACTTTTAACATTTATTTTTTTAACCTTTATTTAACGAGGCAAGTCAGTTAAGAACAAATTCTTATTTTCAATGACGGCCTAGGAACAGTGGGTTAACTGCCTGTTCAGGGGCAGAACGACAGATTTGTACCTTGTCAGCTCAGGGATTTGAACTTGCAACCTTCCGGTTACTAGTCCAACGCTCTAACCACTAGGCTACCCTGCCGTCCCTAAGCCCATCCTGCGTTGTGTTGGCTGTGTACCTAGGGTCGTTGTCCTGCTGAATGGTCTGAGGTCCTGAGCCACCTTTGCAGGTTTTCATCAAGGATCTCACTGTACTTTGCTCTGTTCATATTTCCCTCAATCCTGACTAGTCTCCCAGTCCCTGCCACTGAAAAACATCCCCACAGCATGATGCAGCCACCACTAATGCTTCACCGTAGGGATGGTGCCAGGTTTCCTCCAGATGTGACGTTTGGCAATCAGGCCAAATAGTTCAATCTTGGTTTCATCAGACCAGAGAATTTTGTTTCTCATGGTCTGAGAGTCCTTTAGCTGGCCCCTTTAACTCCTTTGGCTGGCCCCTTGACCAAAAAGGCTTGATTGGTGAAGCGCTGCAGAGATGGTTGTCCTTCTGGAAGGTTCTCTGATGTCCACAGAGGAACTCAGGAGCTCTGTCAGAGTGACCATCGGGTTCTTGGTCACCTCCCTGACCAAGGCTCTTCTCCCCTGAGTGCTCTGTTTGGCCAGGGAGCCAGCTCTAGGAAGAGTCTTGGTGGTTCCAAACTTCTTCCATTTAAGAATGATGGAGGCCACTGTGTTCTTGGGGACCTTCAATGCAGAAGGTCAACAGAAATGTTGGTACCCTTCCTCAGATCTGTGCCGAGACACAATCCTGTCTCAGAGCTCTTCAGACAATTCCTTCAACCTCATGGCTTGGTTTTTGCTGACATGCACCGTCGACTGTGGGACCTTATATAGACAGCTGTGTACCTTTCCAAATCATGTCCAATCAATAGAATTTACCACAGGTGGACTCCAATCAAGTAGTAGAAACGTAGTAAAAATCAAGTAGTAAAAATCTGTTTTGACTTTGTCATTAAGGGGTATTGTGTGTAGATTGAGGAAATGTTTTTATTTAATCATTTTTAAAACAAGGCCGTAAAGTAACAAAATGTGAAAAAAGGGGTCTGAATACTTTCTGGATGCCCTGTATCGGTCTTCATTATAGTTAATGTATGTGTGACAGCACAATGCCTCAGGCTATTGATTAAGATGATTCACTGAAGCCATTTAGCAGTGTTGAAGTGAACTCACAGTCTGGTGTGTAGCCAACACTCCTTGGTGTCCTCTTCACCAACAAACTGAAAGCACAAACCAGGAAGTTGGTCATGTGACTGATGGTGTTAGAGAATTAAAATACAAAGGAAAACATGACAGTTGGAGGTTTCCATATAACTTCTTTGTAAGCAGAAGTAAGTTGCACTGTACGGTGCCTTTGCTTGATTCTACATTTACATCACAGATGTATGGACAAATATTTAACTTTTTATAACACTGCAATGTAAGATAGAGACTTGGGGATTACTTTACCTTGCAACTTTTACCATTTTTGGGTTGTACTGTTTGAGAAGTTGCAGCAAGGTCTTCATGGTCTTTCCTGTGTCAATAATGTCCTAAAAATATGACAAAACAGTGGGTGTCACTGCCAAATGTCTATAATGCTGACATAGCAAAAGGTTTAAAACTTAACAATGAGGAAGAAGTAGTCATAACATACCTCCACAATCAGGACATTCTGTGTAAAAACACAACATTTAAAAATAAGAGGCAGAGACGACAGAGTAACTGTTAGCTTATATCAAATACAAAAGCTACTCCAGAACCCATTTAGAAATGTGACCTTGGGTGTATCCTGTTGAACCATGCAGCCATTATAGTTATGCCTTCTTGTACTTTAGACTGCATGAGAACCCCTTCAAAACTTTTGTCAAAGTAAAAAAAACACACAAAAAAAACATTTTTTTTAACGTGTGGCCTTATTTTTCACTTTCTATGCTTATAGTTGATCCTCCAAAGTTTGTATTTTTGTTTCGTTAAAGAGAAAATTGGTAAACACATTTTACTGAGTCATGGGATTCTGATGTAATATGAGTTGTTTTGGAGCATTTCTAACATGCTTTAGACCCATTTTCATAATGCATTGTAGTCTGTGGCAACTAATGACTCAGCAAAAGGTGTCAACCAAAATACCCCCCAAAAGAAAAACTATTTGGCGGAGCGACTACAAGCAGAGGAAGAGTGAAAATAAGGTCATATGTAAAAATGGGTGAACTTTCGCTTTAAAGAAGGTTACACATTTGTCTGACTGCAAACAGTGGAGGCTAAACTAGATAACTGAGGAATGATCCCATGTTTGACAGACAGATCTATAGAAAAGGTCCGTTGAAAATGTTTCTTTACCTTCCCTGTCAGTGTGGACAGGTCATCCCCTCCAATGACTTTGATTTCACCTGTAGATTGGTCATTCTGTGTAGACATGTAATAAACAGGTGAACAGGGATAGGGGACTTTGTCCAGACAGGTCTTCTGTTATTGAAATCTCTAGTATCGAGCAGTAAGAATCCATAAACAAAGAGCTGCTTTTTAATGTATTATATCAAACAGCTGAATGTGTGTGTGTGTGTGTGGGGGGTAGTGCAAGAGATTAAGGTAGTGCATGTTGACATTTGGCTCAAAGGTCAAATGAAAGCTGTTGTGAAACCAATGGACTGAATAAAACATTATGTCCTTTCCATTATGCCGTTTTTGGCAATGCCTGTAATAAATAAATTAAATAACATAAACGCTAAATACTTCTAACATCTATAATAAAATAGTAATAACTCATGAACTACATTCCAAATGGCTCCTATTCCCTTTATAGTGCACTACTTTTGACCAGGGCCCCTGCAGGGCGTGCACTTAAAAGGGAATATGGTGCCATTTGGGACATAAATTTGAAGAACAGAGCGAAGAGTGAGCCTTACGCAGTAGCTCTTGAGGCGGATGAAGTCCACTGTCATAGGAATGGAGCGGTCGCTGTTACGGTTTAGGGCCTTGATGTAGTCCAACAGGTCTGCAAAGAACTTGTAACCCCCCTTGAGCACGCAGAGGGCCACAATATGGTGCCCCCCCATGTCCTTCATAATCTCCCTGGCTAGCCTCTCTGTCCTGTAGACAGGGAGAGAGAGGGTGGTCAGTCAGCACGGGTTCCTGTTTCCTATGCCTGTTTGAATAAGGGGCTACACTCTTAGAAAAAAAGGTGCTATCTAGAAACTATAAGGGTTCTTTGACTGTCTCAATGGAAGAACCCTTTTAGGTTCCAGGTAGAACCCTTTACACAGAGGGTTCTACATGAAACCTAGAAGAGTTCTGCCTGGAACCAAAATGAGTTATCCTATGGGAACAGCTAAAGAACCCTTTCGCAACTAAACTGAACTGCCAGCCTCACGTGGATGTGATCAGTTAATTCATTTGATTATAAAAAAGTTTGTGGCTCTAAATCTAAATCCTTGTGTAAACAAGTAACATAGGCTGAATGAGTAAAACAACTAACATAGCAGTAAAATAATTAACATAGCAGTAAAATAATTAACATAGTAGTAAAATAATTAACATAGCAGTAAAATAATTAACATATCAGTAAAATAATTAACATAGCAGTAAAATAATTAACATAGCAGTAAAATAATTAACATAGTAGTAAAATAGCGAACATTACAAAATTAAAAAATGCAATTGAAGCTTCATTGCAACATCTATGGATCTGCCCCTTTTCCCCCAATTTCGACTAAAATGACAGACCCAAATCTAACGGCCTGTACATCTGGACCTGAAGCAAGGAGATGCATATTCTTGATATCATTTGAAAGGAAACACTTTGAAGTTTGTGGAAATGTGAAATGAATGTAGGAGAATAAAACACATTTGATCTGGTAAAAGATAATACAAAGAAAAAAACAAGCGTATATATTTTTTTTGTACCATGTTGGAATCGGCTAAACTTTGATCATTGAGATAGGAAATGAAAGAGACTTTATTTCCCAGAGGAAAGACAGATGGACATCTGTGTATTAGATGAAAGAGGGGTTGAGGTCATGAGGTGAGGACAGATTCTCTTAAGAGAGTAATAAATGTTAGGAATCCTGTTACCCTCTTTATTAGCTTCCTGTAGAGCCCAAAAAATTAAGGGTTGGAGAGAAAGGGGAGTGTCTTAAGTGGGATGTATATAACTGATGTGAGAAACGTTTTGCGGTCTGATTACAGCTGTACAGAACCTTTGGGATAGAATTAAATTTAGTTAATGCTTCTCTAGTGTCCGTGGGTTATTTAGGTGCTGCGAGCAGGGTTCACCACGGTTTGTAGTCAAACCATAGAGTCCACATCAGTGGAACAGGAGCCGGCACAACAAACAAGGTAGGCTAGTTCCTAGATCTGTTTCCACTCATGTTGGGGAGATGAGAATCGTTGGCTGAACTAATTATGGGATATGGACCTGGAGAGCCTGAGTTTAATTATATAAGTCCAGTGTGTAACAACCGGTCGTAGCTTTATAGTAAATGGTAAGGCCCAGCAGGTAAACTCATACAGGCTGGTTGGTACCTGTAGGGTAAGTCCTAGGGGGTAACTCCCCAGTAGGTTGGTTCCTGCTAGCACTATAAAGTCAATAGTAAATCCCAGTGGATTAATACCTGTGATTACTATTAATATAGGGTGAGTCCCGGAAGGTAAAGTCCTAGGGGGTAAATACCAGCCGGTTGGTTGCCTGCATAGCTATAACCGGGTGAGAGCCTAATTGTACTCTACCAATTCGGCTAGAATATGGGAAAAATTTAGCAAATTAGAAAAAAAAATTGGACCACAGTTTCCTGCTGACGGAGAATTCAAATCAAATAAAATAATTCTGGGAGGAAATTATGAATTGGCACGAGGACATGAAACGCTGAACCCATAAAGTGTGACACCAGTACTTTACTACAGAAGGCCTGGGAACGGGAGTGGATTGTTCAAATTTGCGCTTCTGCTTTGATGACGGGTGTGAACCCTGTGATCAAAATGGTAATTGCGGGGGTAGTTGATTTAATTCAAGACAATGTTTTAAGAGTGGAATATGACTCCACTCACCTCGTAGACGTGCGAGGGGTTAATAGGGCCATAGAGAAAATCAATAACTATGGTTTCAATGACCAGGATAAAACTAAGAAACGTAGTGAAAAAACATCAAAGCGTAAGGAGATAGCTCCCTGTTTTAGTCCCACATCTATTGGGCATTGGAAGAATGAGTGTAAGGTGAGACTGGAACATAGTGCATTAGCAGGAAATGCAGCTATACAAGAGTTTGCATCTTTTTCAAAAGAGCAACAACTAATCGTTTTGAGGTTAGCAAGAATGGAACTTTCACCTAGCGGCGTATAGTTTCTGTTCGATTAATAAATGGTTCATAGAGATTACAATTTCTATGTGATGGAAGACGTATTAAAACAATTGTTAAAAGGGTGTCAGTTGTATGTTCTGTGTTGGTACAATACGTGGAGGATTTGTTATTAGCGTCAAAAGACGAAGAAACTCATATACGAGACCCCACCACAGACCCCACCAGAGGTAGACAATTTAGCGGAACAGAGTCATAAAGCATGTATGACAAAGCACAACATGTTACTAGTGCAAGATGGACAAGATGGGAGTTAAAGTAAAATGGGGAAAATCTACAATTTCATAAGATTGGTGCTTTGAATCCTGCGTTGTTAATGCCGTTGCCTAGGGAGGGTGAATCTCTTACATGTGACCCAGATTACTCCAAAACCTAGGCCTGATTTGCAAGAGACAGAATTGGAATCAGGAAAAGTATAGTATCCAGATGGCTCTAGTTACGTGAACACAGAAGGGAATAGAGTAAAGGAGTTTGCTGTGTGTGTTAAGCATTTGGAGAAATTCATCATTTGGGTACATTGTGGTCACCAGCATGTTAGCAGCGACAGGAACACCAATAGAAATGGTCTGGAGGTAGAGGTATTATTAGAATCATGTCAGTTAACCAGTAAGTTAGCAGTGGTGAAATGTGAAGCTCATACAAGTCGTACAGATAAAATCGCCATAGGTAGTCATAAAGCAGACGAAATGGCTGAGGCGGCTGCCTTGGTGAGAGAAAGTGTTATGGAACCACATGTATATATTGCGGATTCCTTACAATGAGACATTGGCTAAATTTGCCACAAGAAAACGTATTTTGGGTTGAAGATTCTAGGCGAAATGCCAAGGGAATGGATTCTAAAGGTAACACATTTAAATTATATGACCAAACACTCATTGCAAATTCAGAAGGCTTAGAATGTCTAATGATTTAGACAAATCCTATGTGGTTTTATTTTTAAATACATTTACGTTTGATGTCGTCTTATTCTGGAATGGGATTCTAGAATGGACGAAAAGGTGGAAGGGTCACGCGTAGGTAGCATAGGGGTGCCAAACCTAAAATGAACTTTACATTTTTTTGATATGGTATGATGGATATGGGGAATCACGAGGAAAAGGAGACCCGTGAATCATTACATTTACATTTAAGTCATTTAGCAGACGCTCTTATCCAGAGCGACTTACAACCTGGTGGTCCCGGGCTCCCCCAGGAACACCATATCGATACCGAACTTAGCGTGGACACCCATTCGACATAGTGTGCTGCAGCCCAGAGCTCCTCAGCTCACTTGATCCACCAACCTCAGCCTCCCAGTGTCTTGAATTACAGGCACATGCCACCGCACCCGGCGATCAATCATTAGACTTGGTGGAGAGATACTATCGCTGTGTAGGGGATTTATTTGAAGGAGTCTTTTCAATTCAGTTAAAATGAGTTTGCAGGAGGATGAAATGTTTGGAATAGGTATTTAAATGGTTTCCGAAGGACAGGGAAAGAAAGGGAGAGAACATTTTAATGGTGACGAAAGCCCTGAATATAAAAAATTCCTAATGAAGAATGATCAACTTCATAAGGAATTAAATAAAATTCATGAGAAACACCATTCTCTATCCAAATTGTACCATTACTTTAGGAGATTATTATTATTTTTGTAGGGAGTTATAAAGAGTTGTAATTCTAAATGGTTTATTTTTTATTTAACATGTGTTTTTTTAAATCACGTATTTGAAAGGGGTAAACGACCAGTTCCCCGAGGTCCTGGTTTTTAGGGTACTTATACAGTGGTACTGTGTTCAGGCTGCATATAGAAAGTGGTCCTGGTTTTTAGGGTACTTATACAGTGGTACTGTGTTCAGGCTGCATATAGAAAGTGGTCCTGGTTTTTAGGGTACTTATACAGTGGTACTGTGTTCAGGCTGCATATAGAAAGTGGTCCTGGTTTTTAGGGTACTTATACAGTGGTACTGTGTTCAGGCTGCATATAGAAAGTGGTCCTGGTTTTTAGGGTACTTATACAGTGGTACTGTGTTCAGGCTGCATATAGAAAGTGGTCCTGGTTTTTAGGGTACTTATACAGTGGTACTGTGTTCAGGCTGCATATAGAAAGTGGTCCTGGTTTTTAGGGTACTTATACAGTGGTACTGTGTTCAGGCTGCATATAGAAAGTGGTCCTGGTTTTTAGGGTACTTATACAGTGGTACTGTGTTCAGGCTGCATATAGAAAGTGGTCCTGGTTTTTAGGGTACTTATACAGTGGTACTGTGTTCAGGCTGCATATAGAAAGTGGTCCTGGTTTTTAGGGTACTTATACAGTGGTACTGTGTTCAGGCTGCATATAGAAAGTGGTCCTGGTTTTTAGGGTACTTATACAGTGGTACTGTGTTCAGGCTGCATATAGAAAGTGGTCCTGGTTTTTAGGGTACTTATACAGTGGTACTGTGTTCAGGCTGCATATAGAAAGTGGTCCTGGTTTTTAGGGTACTTATACAGTGGTACTGTGTTCAGGCTGCATATAGAAAGTGGTCCTGGTTTTTAGGGTACTTATACAGTGGTACTGTGTTCAGGCTGCATATAGAAAGTGGTCCTGGTTTTTAGGGTACTTATACAGTGGTACTGTGTTCAGGCTGCATATAGAAAGTGGTCCTGGTTTTTAGGGTACTTATACAGTGGTACTGTGTTCAGGCTGCATATAGAAAGTGGTCCTGGTTTTTAGGGTACTTATACAGTGGTACTGTGTTCAGGCTGCATATAGAAAGTGGTCCTGGTTTTTAGGGTACTTATACAGTGGTACTGTGTTCAGGCTGCATATAGAAAGTGGTCCTGGTTTTTAGGGTACTTACACAGTGGTACTGTGTTCAGGCTGCATATAGAAAGTGGTCCTGGTTTTTAGGGTACTTATACAGTGGTACTGTGTTCAGGCTGCATATAGAAAGTGGTCCTGGTTTTTAGGGTACTTATACAGTGGTACTGTGTTCAGGCTGCATATAGAAAGTGGTCCTGGTTTTTAGGGTACTTACACAGTGGTACTGTGTTCAGGCTGCATATAGAAAGTGGTCCTGGTTTTTAGGGTACTTATACAGTGGTACTGTGTTCAGGCTGCATATAGAAAGTGGTCCTGGTTTTTAGGGTACTTATACAGTGGTACTGTGTTCAGGCTGCATATAGAAAGTGGTCCTGGTTTTTAGGGTACTTACACAGTGGTACTGTGTTCAGGCTGCATATAGAAAGTGGTCCTGGTTTTTAGGGTACTTATACAGTGGTACTGTGTTCAGGCTGCATATAGAAAGTGGTCCTGGTTTTTAGGGTACTTATACAGTGGTACTGTGTTCAGGCTGCATATAGAAAGTGGTCCTGGTTTTTAGGGTACTTATACAGTGGTACTGTGTTCAGGCTGCATATAGAAAGTGGTCCTGGTTTTTAGGGTACTTATACAGTGGTACTGTGTTCAGGCTGCATATAGAAAGTGGTCCTGGTTTTTAGGGTACTTACACAGTGGTACTGTGTTCAGGCTGCATATAGAAAGTGGTCCTGGTTTTTAGGGTACTTATACAGTGGTACTGTGTTCAGGCTGCATATAGAAAGTGGTCCTGGTTTTTAGGGTACTTATACAGTGGTACTGTGTTCAGGCTGCATATAGAAAGTGGTCCTGGTTTTTAGGGTACTTATACAGTGGTACTGTGTTCAGGCTGCATATAGAAAGTGGTCCTGGTTTTTAGGGTACTTATACAGTGGTACTGTGTTCAGGCTGCATGTAGAAAGGAACATACATGTTAATAAGGGATGACAGTAACTTCAAATAGACTGTGATATGTATTGCTATCTTCATGAACTTGTAACTTTGAACATGTTTTTTTCAGCAATAACATTATGCGACTAAGGCATGTTATGAGAGACAGTGACTTTTACCACTCCTATCTGAATCCGAGCCAAAACCAGGGCTGGGGTGCTGAGAGAGCTTGTGGAGTGAGACCAGGGCTGGGGTGCTGAGAGAGCTTGTGGAGTGAGACCAGGGCTGGGGTGCTGAGAGAGCTTGTGGAGTGAGACCAGGGCCGGGGTGCTGAGAGAGCTTGTGGAGTGAGACCAGGGCCGGAGTGCTGAGAGAGCTTGTGGAGTGAGACCAGGGCTGGGGTGCTGAGAGAGCTTGTGGAGTGAGACCAGGGCTGGGGTGCTGAGAGAGCTTGTGGAGTGAGACCAGGGCCGGAGTGCTGAGAGAGCTTGTGGAGTGAGACCAGGGCTGGGGTGCTGAGAGAGCTTGTGGAGTGAGACCAGGGCTGGGGTGCTGAGAGAGCTTGTGGAGTGAGACCAGGGCCGGAGTGCTGAGAGAGCTTGTGGAGTGAGACCAGGGCTGGGGTGCTGAGAGAGCTTGTGGAGTGAGACCAGGGCTTGGGTGCTGAGAGAGCTTGTGGAGTGAGACCAGGGCTGGGGTGCTGAGAGAGCTTGTGGAGTGAGACCAGGGCTGGGGTGCTGAGAGAGCTTGTGGAGTGAAACCAGGGCTGGGGTGCTGAGAGAGCTTGTGGAGTGAGACCAGGGCCGGAGTGCTGAGAGAGCTTGTGGAGTGAGACCAGGGCTGGGGTGCTGAGAGAGCTTGTGGAGTGAGACCAGGGCCGGGGTGCTGAGAGAGCTTGTGGAGTGAGACCAGGGCCGGAGTGCTGAGAGAGCTTGTGGAGTGAGACCAGGGCTGGGGTGCTGAGAGAGCTTGTGGAGTGAGACCAGGGCTTGGGTGCTGAGAGAGCTTGTGGAGTGAGACCAGGGCCGGAGTGCTGAGAGAGCTTGTGGAGTGAGACCAGGGCCGGAGTGCTGAGAGAGCTTGTGGAGTGAGACCAGGGCCGGGGTGCTGAGAGAGCTTGTGGAGTGAGACCAGGGCTTGGGTGCTGAGAGAGCTTGTGGAGTGAGACCAGGGCCGGAGTGCTGAGAGAGCTTGTGGAGTGAGACCAGGGCTGGGGTGCTGAGAGAGCTTGTGGAGTGAGACCAGGGCTGGGGTGCTGAGAGAGCTTGTGGAGTGGGACCAGGGCTGGGGTGCTGAGAGAGCTTGTGGAGTGAGACCAGGGCCGGGGTGCTGAGAGAGCTTGTGGAGTGAGACCAGAGCTGGGGTGCTGAGAGAGCTTGTGGAGTGAGACCAGGGCCGGGTGCTGAGAGAGCTTGTGGAGTGAGACCAGGGCCGGAGTGCTGAGAGAGCTTGTGGAGTGAGACCAGGGCTGGGGTGCTGAGAGAGCTTGTGGAGTGAGACCAGGGCCGGGGTGCTGAGAGAGCTTGTGGAGTGAGACCAGGGCTGGGGTGCTGAGAGAGCTTGTGGAGTGGGACCAGGGCTGGGGTGCTGAGAGAGCTTGTGGAGTGAGACCAGGACCGGGGTGCTGAGAGAGCTTGTGGAGTGAGACCAGGACCGGGGTGCTGAGAGAGCTTGTGGAGTGAGACCAGGGCTTGGGTGCTGAGAGAGCTTGTGGAGTGAGACCAGGGCCGGGTGCTGAGAGAGCTTGTGGAGTGAGAGCAGAGCTGGGGTGCTGAGAGAGCTTGTGGAGTGAGACCAGGGCCGGGGTGCTGAGAGAGCTTGTGGAGTGAGACCAGGGCTGGGGTGCTGAGAGAGCTTGTGGAGTGAGACCAGGGCCGGGGTGCTGAGAGAGCTTGTGGAGTGAGACCAGGGCTGGGGTGCTGAGAGAGCTTGTGGAGTGGGACCAGGGCTGGGGTGCTGAGAGAGCTTGTGGAGTGGGACCAGGGCTGGGGTGCTGAGAGAGCTTGTGGAGTGAGACCAGGGCCGGGGTGCTGAGAGAGCTTGTGGAGTGAGACCAGGGCTGGGGTGCTGAGAGAGCTTGTGGAGTGGGACCAGGGCTGGGGTGCTGAGAGAGCTTGTGGAGTGAGACCAGGGCTGGGGTGCTGAGAGAGCTTGTGGAGTGAGACCAGGGCTGGGGTGCTGAGAGAGCTTGTGGAGTGGGACCAGGGCTGGGGTGCTGAGAGAGCTTGTGGAGTGGGACCAGGGCTGGGGTGCTGAGAGAGCTTGTGGAGTGGGACCAGGGCTGGGGTGCTGAGAGAGCTTGTGGAGTGAGACCAGGGCTGGGGTGCTGAGAGAGCTTGTGGAGTGAGACCAGGGCTGGGGTGCTGAGAGAGCTTGTGGAGTGGGACCAGGGCTGGGGTGCTGAGAGAGCTTGTGGAGTGGGACCAGGGCTGGGGTGCTGAGAGAGCTTGTGGAGTGGGACCAGGGCTGGGGTGCTGAGAGAGCTTGTGGAGTGAGACCAGGGCTGGGGTGCTGAGAGAGCTTGTGGAGTGGGACCAGGGCTGGGGTGCTGAGAGAGCTTGTGGAGTGAGACCAGGGCTGGGGTGCTGAGAGAGCTTGTGGAGTGGGACCAGGGCTGGGGTGCTGAGAGAGCTTGTGGAGTGAGACCAGGGCTGGGGTGCTGAGAGAGCTTGTGGAGTGGGACCAGGGCTGGGGTGCTGAGAGAGCTTGTGGAGTGGGACCAGGGCTGGGGTGCTGAGAGAGCTTGTGGAGTGGGACCAGGGCTGGGGTGCTGAGAGAGCTTGTGGAGTGGGACCAGGGCTGGGGTGCTGAGAGAGCTTGTGGAGTGAGACCAGGGCTGGGGTGCTGAGAGAGCTTGTGGAGAGACCAGGGCTGGGGTGCTGAGAGCTTGTGGAGTGGGACCAGGGCTGGGGTGCTGAGAGAGCTTGTGGAGTGGGACCAGGGCTGGGGTGCTGAGAGAGCTTGTGGGCTGGGGTGCTGAGTGGGACCAGGGCTGGGGTGCTGAGAGAGCTTGTGGAGTGAGACCAGGGCTGGGGTGCTGAGAGAGCTTGTGGAGTGGGACCAGGGCTGGGGTGCTGAGAGAGCTTGTGGAGTGAGACCAGGGCTGGGGTGCTGAGAGAGCTTGTGGAGTGGGACCAGGGCTGGGGTGCTGAGAGAGCTTGTGGAGTGAGACCAGGGCTGGGGTGCTGAGAGAGCTTGTGGAGTGGGACCAGGGCTGGGGTGCTGAGAGAGCTTGTGGAGTGAGCGTGGAGAGAGAACAAGCTCAGGTGGGAGAAACGGAAGTATCTACTTGGATATTAACATCGGGACATTATCAAGGGCCATGAAATGTGACAGGCAAAAGTTACATGTGCCATTGGGGAAATGAACTGTAAACGATATCTGAAGAAGACACGTAAGAATGATAAGTGCCGGGTGAAGGACGGGGGGGTATACGCCCTGCTAACTATTTAAACTGAAAATGCATTGAGATACTGATCTTTCTTTACCAGGCCACCCATGACAGGAAAACAGGGAAAAGAGGGGGCTGTAATGAGAAGAGTTATGACCGGCAATAAAAGGTTGTTTATAAATGGGATGAACTGTGCTAAGTTGGCAAACTGGAATTTGAGCCCTCGACTCAAATTAAGAACTGAGGTCAGTCATTCTACATTCGTGTTGGATAATTTATCAAATGTTTTAGTTGTGATTGGGATACAGCGAGATAATTGCTAAAGCACGATGAGGGGTGGATGCGCTGCTAACATTTATGTGGCCGAGAGTCTCCAGAAACGTATCTAAGTGTCATCTTGAGGGGAGGTGGTTTGTTTGGGAGACTGACTGGATGATAGTTTGGGACGAACATGAACATATATATATATTTTTTACCCTGTATTAAGAGTTTTTTATGTTACATCGCATCAATGAGTGGTGCTAAGTTATTAAACATGTACTTCGTTTCTCTTTTCAAGTCAATATGTTTTTAGGTTTGGTGGAACATGAGGGTGTTCATTGTTCCAGAGGAGGGAATGATGTGTATTGACTAACTGATGTGAGAATGTGTTAGTAGGTTTATAACTGTAGAAAATGCATTAGGAGTATTGTGTGTTATGGGTTAGATGTAATGATAGAGGAGTATCATTCCCAGAGACTGAATATAGAGCTAACTGTACACAATATGGGGATTTAATTGAACGTTACACATACCCAGATCATGGTGAAAGTAGCAGAGCTAGTGTTTTCATTTCAGACACTTTTGTCAACTTTCAGTAATGAGTTTGTCACAGAAGGCATACAACTTAAAAGAATAACAACTGATCCCTGTATACAGGAGGCCACATCGCCAGAAGGAACATTTGCTGTGATAATAGCATCACATCTCCTGCAGAGTGTGATTAAGAGACATGTGACTCAAGAGTTTTTGTACGGTTGGATACTCTTCCAACGCCCCCATTTCTGACAGCTAGTAAACATTTGACATACCTCCCAGTAGATTGGGACCGAACCACAGTAAATGGTAAGTGTCAGAAGGTGGCTACTTATCAACTGTTGGGGCCCAGAGTCTACACATTAACAAAGGTGTTTACAAACGGGTGGGGGGGTAGATCGGCCTTGGGATGAGAGATGTGTACCTAACTTGAGCACAGGGATGTATTATCCGCCGGAACCAACTGTAGCAGAATACAGGAGGTCAGTGGAGACGTTGGTGGCTAGAGACTAAGGGATAAATTTGGAAACAGGTAGGGGGTATCTGAAAGGTTCAGTCCAAGATTTATCAGTAAAACACGAAGACAATAGGAGAGCAGGAGACAAATTCCGAGCAATAGCTAGTCTCACAGCTCCCTGTAGGGACAGTAACAGAAGCAGTAGTAGAAGCGTAGAATGCTATATTGATAGCATGGAATGGGACTACTGCGCAAATGAGGGGTATTGTGAGACTATAGTCATGGGCCATGTTGGAAGTAGCAATGGTTACTTTAGTAGCAGTGTTGGGATATCAGTTTATGACGACTCATGTAACATGGATTGGTTACTGGTAACTGGGGGACCGATGGGAGGACTGGGGATGCGGTTATTCAAATATCAAGTATGTTCTCAGGAAATAAACCATGTGTTGCAGTGTGCATATCCTCAGGTGGAAGCAGAGATATAACCAAGGGCACGGGCTGAATTCTGGAGATTGAATGTACATTAAGAGACACCAGGCGGGGTGTTGGAACAGCATTGGTTTGAGAGACACTACTCCATACTAGAGGTCGACCGATTAATCAGATTATTAAAATAAAAAATAAATAAAAATATATGTATTTTTATACCTTTTATTTAAAGTGGCAAGTCAGTTAAGAACACATTCTTATTTGCAATGACGGTCTAGAAACTGTGGGTTAACTGCCTCGCTCATGGGCAAAACTACAGATTGTCACCTTATCAGCTCAGGGGTTTCAATCTTGCAACCGCACAGTTAACTAGTCCAACGCTCTAACCATTGCACTCCACGAGTAGCCCGCTTATTACGCGAATGTAGTAGAAGCCAAGGTAAATTGCTAGCTAGCATTAAACTTATCATATAAAAAACAATCAATCATAATCATGAGTTATAACTACGAATCAAGTTTAGCAGGCAATATTAACCAGGTGAAACTGTGTAATTTATCTTGCGTTCATTGCACGCAGAGTCAGGGTATATGCAACAGTTTGGGCTGCCCGGCTCATTGCAAACTAAGTTGCCAGAATTTTACGTAATTATGACATACATTGAAGGTTGTGCAATGTAACAAGAATATTTAGACTTAGGGATGCCACCCATTAGATAAAATAGCAGAACGGTTCCGTATTTCACTGAAATAATAAACGTTCTGTTTTCGAAATGATAGTTTCCGGATTCGATCATATTAATGACCAAAGGCTCGTATTTCTGTGTGCTATTATGTTATAATTAAGTCTGATTTGATAGAGCAGTCTGACTGAGCAGCAGCAGGCCCGTAATCATTCATTCAAACAGCACTTTCGTGCGTTTTGCCAGCAGCTCTTCGCAAGCACATCGCTGTTTATGACTTCAAGCCTATCAGCCTAATGGCTGGTGTAACCAATGTGAAATGGCTAGCTAGTTAGCTGGGTGTGCGCTAATACTGTTTCAAACGTCACTCGCTTTTAGCTTTTGTGGAGCGGCTTTTGAGGAGCGATGAGTAACGATGCTTCGAGTGTGGCTGTTGTCGATGTGTTCCTGGTTTGAGCCCAGGTAGGGGCGAGGAGGGGGACGGAAGCTATACTGTTACACTGGCAATACTATAGTGCCTATAAGAACATCCAATAGTCAAAGGTATATGAAATACAAATGGTATAGAGAGAAATAGTCCTATAAATACTATATTAACTACAACCTAAAACCTCTTTGCTTGGAATATTGAAGTCTCATGATAAAAGGAACCACCAACTTTCATATGTTCTCATGTTCTGAGCAAGGAACTTAAACATTAGCTTTTTTACATGGCACATATTACTTTCTTCTCAAACACTTTGTTTTTGCATTATTTAAACCAAATTGAACATGTTTCATGAATTATTTGAGGCTAAATTGATTTTATTGATGTTTTATATTAAGTTAAAATAAGTGTTAATTCAGTATCGTTGTAATTGTCATTATTAACTTTTATTTATTTTTTTAAATCGGTATCTGCTTTTTTGGTCCTCCAATAATCGGTATCAGTGTTGAAAAATCATAATCGGTCGACCTCTACTCCGTACAGTACCTGCAGTGGTTAAATCGTCATGTCTCTCCGTTTTTATTTTATTTTTTTATTTCACCTTTATTTAACCAGGTAGGCTAGTTGAGAACAAGTTCTCATTTGCAACTGCGACCTGGCCAAGATAAAGCATAGCAGTGTGAACAGACAACACAGAGTTACACATGGAGTAAACAATTAGCAAGTCAATAACACAGTAGAAAAAAATGGGCAGTCTATATACAATGTGTGCAAAAGGCATGAGGAGGTAGGCGAATAATACAATTTTGCAGATTAACACTGGAGGGGGTGCATAGTTTTCATGTGAAGTGAGATCCAACTGCATAATGGGTGAGTGAAGACACCATGACACAGGAAGCAGAGCGAGAGAGAGACTAGATTCCACTGTAAGACATACTGATGGTTGGGTCTGGGAACTACTATAAACATCAAAGTAGGATTGGGGTTTAGCTGCTTTATGGGTTAATGCATCATATGAGAGGAGAGGATAGAGGGGTACTGTGAACAAAATGTTGAAGGCATTGATTTGAAAGCAGATACAGTGCTGAGTTACCTCAAGAGGATGGAACATGGATTAGGGATAGACACTTGCATATCAGGTGAAATGGAGAAGATGGGGAACAAAGTGAAAATGACATGACTTGGGAACACCTCTCAGAACCTGGGGCCTAAAGGGGAAGACTGGGTGAAAGCATGAGGAAGCTTTTTAGAGCTTTCATTTTTGTGGAACCCAGCAGGAAATTATCCTGGAGGCATAGAGTCAAGTGAAGAGAGAGTGGGAATTCAGACTTTGGTTTTCATACATATACAAATATGCGTAGCTTATCACATTGTTAATACTGTTATGTTTTATGTTGGTTTTCTTTGCTTTCCAAGTTTTGTGCTATCACTCTCTTAGGAACAGAAGGGGAAAGTGGAGAAACTAAAACCTGCTCCATCTGCCATTGAAGGAGACCGCAGATTCAGCTGGAATGGCATTTTGTTGTGTGACCATAGTTCGGAGGCCATAAGTTTCTGAATTTGTACACCTTGCAGTGAATGTTTGTTCATTTGTTTGTTTAATTCATGTTTTATAATCATGTTAGTTTTTTCTATTCATGTTTTATTATTGTTTATCCATTTAAGTAATTTCCAAGTTTATGTAAAGTGAACATTAGGACGCTGTTGTTCAAGAGGAAGGACTATTGGAATCGGCTAAACTTTGATCATTGAGATAGTAAATGAATGATAGGAAATGAAAGAGACTGGGTTTTATATCTCTGAGGAAAGACAGATGGACATCTGTGTATTAGATGAATGAGGGGTTGAGGTCATGAGGTGAGGACAGATTCTCTTAAGAGAGTAATAAATGTTAGGAATCCTGTTACCCTCTTTATTAGCTTCCTGTAGAGCCAAAAAATGTAAGGATTGGAGAGAAAGGGGAGTGTCTTAAGTGGGATGTATATAACTGTGATGTGAGAAACGTTTTGCGGTCTGATTACAGCTGTACAGAACCTTTGGGATGGAATTAAACTTAGTTAATGCTTTTCTAGTGTCCGTGGGTTATTTACTCTGAAAAATAAGAACCTAACAACCATCATCTTTGAAATGCAAGATTAAGGCCATAATGTATTATTCCAGCCAAAGGCTCAATTTAGATTTTGGCCACTAGGTGGCAGCAGTGTATGTGCAAAGTTTTAGATTGATCCAATGAACCATTGCATTTATGTTCAAAATTGTGTGGTGTCAAGACTTTCCAAATGTACCTAATTGGTTTATAAATACATTTTCAAGTTTATAACTGTGCACTCTCCTCAAACAATAGCATGGTATTATTTCACTGTAATAGCTACCTTAAATTGGACAGTGCAGTTAGATTAACAATAATTTAAGCTTTCTGCCAATATCAGATATGTCTACGTCCTGGGAAATGTTCTTGATACTTACAACCTCATGATAATCACATTAGCTCAACCATCCCGCGGGGGACCCACCGATCCTGTAGAGGATTTATTAAGACCACACTGCTAGTAACAACCCACCTGTCAAGGATGAGTCCATGTGGGATGTAGACCCGATCTAGGTCATCAGCGTAGTGCTTTGGGATGCAGAAGAGGTCCAGGTCATATCCCTGCTCATCATCGCTGATCTGGAACACAGATCACATGCTGACAATCTACCGGCTCAATACCATGCTTGTGATGTGGAACTGCTATGACGCAGCAGGGAAATGGTTAAAGAAAGCACATGGGTGTTATCTAAACGGGAGGCAGTGGGAATAGAGGTGAAGACACTAAAGGTTGTTCACTTTACAACGATCACAATGCACCCTCCCCTCTGTCTGGTATCACTGGTGCAACTGACTTCTGGCATAGCAAATCACACCCACACTCGCTGCTGCAGCTGCAGACTCCACTCAATACTGACCGAGGCAGGTGAGAGCAAAACGCACATTGCCAGCCCCAATTCTAGGAAAGAGGAATCAGTCCACTCCAATCATGCAGTCATCTAACACACCCCTCCAGATTCTATTAAAGACTCCACTGTTTGTCCCTGGCATCGACTTTGAACTAATACAAGATTACTCTGCGAAGAAGTATCTCAATTTATATAAACACTGCCTCTTTTCAGAGATGCCATACTAATTCTGGAAGCGATATACCCCATATGTTTTCAAATCTAATTTCCTACTGAGGGGTCAACAGCCCTGCACTTGAATCCAGAGAGCGGGATGTGTGTCCCAAATGGCACCCTATTCCCTATATAGTGCAGTACTTTTATATGGAATAGGGTGCCATTTGGGATGCACAAGAGCTTCATCAGAGTCATGTGACAGCAGAGTGGCCACCAGACCAGGCCCAGAGGTGCCCGGGGATTGGGGTGTGATCACGGGTCTCTTGCCTGCCCTGGCCCCTGGCTGACATTTACACACTCTGTAAGACCATATAAAAGGGTTACTTATTATAACAATGTAGTTACATGTAGGCCGAAGCTACATGGACTGTGGATAATCCCGAGACATGTCCTCACATTTTCTGACCTGGGACAACTGTGTTCTCCTTCCCATGCCAGTCCAACTGAAATATATTCCTATGTACTCATGTGATTTGGCTCAGAACAGATGAAGTTCACGTGCAGAGAAATAAGGACTGATAATGAGCCATGCAGGTACTAGGCAGTTGTCTGGGGACTACAGATCCTACAGCAGTCTTCCTCCCACCTGCTGTCTACTACAGGTGCTGCTGTACTGGGCTCAGCTGGTGGGAGAACAGGAGAACAGTTCCCTCAAACTATCTTATAGCTCCACCAACAGCACATCACATCGTACTATGTAGCACTATAGTCACAAATGTGCAATCGAGTCATTATTAAACCAAAAATATCCCTTCAAAAGATGACATAACAACCAAGCTATGAATCATAAGTTGACCTGAATTTAAGCTTGTACTAGTGTAGAGAAATGTACTTTGTTACCTTGTGAAAGCAATATGTGTTGTTATGATACAATAATTCCTATCTAAAGATGGAATGAGGCATTCCTCCCCACAGTGGCCCTCTCTTACCTATCTCTTTTAAACAAGGGCCAACTTATCAGCAGTAGGGGTGAATGTAACACTGTAGTTTCTCCAGTTTCTCCTACAGACTAACTGACTCCCCAAGCAATGTCTGCTGCATTCAGCATGTTGTCTGTGTCATCAATCGATAACAAGTTTGATAGCAAATAGAAATGCTATACTGACATAGGCAATCAAATGTGTTATTCTGTTGGAAATGGCTACAAAAGCTAAATGTGTTCTTCTGCAATTTACATATTTTTGTACTTCTGTAAATATATGGTGAAATATAATGGTGAAATGCATACCAGTGAAATGAGGACATCATGCTGGTTGCAGTACAGCAGTAAGCCCCAAAAGCCTGTAGGCTGTGATTTTCCAAAAATAAACTATTCTGGGTGACAGGACTGAACCAAAAAAATGTATTGGTTGGAGAGACAAGCAATAACCCGTGGCATGCATATATATTCGTTTCGAATTATATATAGATTATATATAGATTATATAACTTGCATTTTGTTCGTATTTTACAGAAAACTACTCTAGTGCTATTGGTCAATTGAATATGTATCCGTATATTCGTCCTACTGTATGAATCAAGATTAGTGGTATGGTAAGTATAACATGTGCCATGCGTGTTAGCACGCGTGCGATGCCCCAGGCCGCGCTTAGTTATGTAGCTAGACAGCTATTTTGTTGTTGAGATGAACATGAGTGATTTAAGGTGAGCGTGCGATGACAAGTTTGAAGCATTAAAAAGGAACACATAAAGGACATCGTAATAATTCGGAAAATGTACATTTACAGGGGCGAATGGCGCGTATTTCCGCAAAAAAAATAAGTAGTTACGACCCATTCCTCTTTGACACGAAATAGCAGTCATGCTGAGTTCGCAATATGAACGAACACCCGTTTGAATCCGCGTTGCAAGACTTACCACAACACAGGGGCTGCTTGACGCCATGTCCGTATCGTCGTTTCGATCACGACCCGCTTTTTCTCCGGCAAAATTCTTGTTTTTGCTCGTCTCTGTCACCTAAAATGAGTTTCACCTCTCTAACAGCAGACCACCTAGCAACCTACGTACAGTAGATCTTCCGCAAAACCTCTGCAGGACGTGCGGAGCTGGTTGTAGGACTGAATAACGAATCAAATGAGGGGAAATCCTGATGCACCGCCCATTTTGGATAGAATCTGTCATCGCCATGAAATCATGTAGACGAAACGCAATGCGGGGCACTGCACGATATTCCCATCACTATGAATATGGAAAATGGCAACGTCAATTACCAAGCAGTTTCTTCAAACCATGCACCTGTAATGTAGCATTCTAGCTACCCAATTGATCAGTATGTTGTTGATCAACATGCCCATTCTAAATCAACAGTACCGTTTTAAATAGAAATGCTCAAAAAAATATATACATTTTCAACCTGCTTTTCTGTGCAGCGGACTGTATTCCGTTTTTATTGCCAACAATAAACTTACTTCAAACGATCTATAGCCTGGATAGGGATCAAGGTTGAACTAAACACAGACTACCATTTAGACCTCTAGCCGGTTGAACCCAGAAGACGTTTTTGCCTGGGGAATTGCTGAAGGGCCTTCTTGCTCTGGTCAACATCCAGGTATCTGTGACATTCTTCATCCTATTAACTGACCATAACAAAACTCCTCCAATCCCAAAGCGTCCATCAACAACCACTATTTGCGAGGCATCTGTATATTGATCTGGCAGTTTTAAAGTTTTTTTTTTTTTTTTAAATCATATTTGGAAGCTTTCGAAATAACATGTCTGGTACAATATTCAAATCATAAAAGGAAAAAGGAATACTGCCACCTTCTGGACAACATCAAAATGTTTTTTTTTCTTGCTTTCTTATGTTGGACAAAAACATTTCAGCAGTATAAGTGTAATACAAAATGTATATTGTAGCCTGTAATTGTAACCCTTCGCGAATACAATTGTGGATGCTGAGAAAATGAGAATAGCACAAAAAGTCAATATTCTTTCCTTATAAAGAAGTCTGCATGGGCATGTTGGAGCAATACAGAACATGAATAAACAATCTAAAGTGCTGCATGCTAGCAGATTAACTTTAATCCTGATTGACTATAAAAGAAAGCCACAAATATTCAATAGTATTCATGATTATGATACAGTTGTCAAACACACTTTTTTTTAGAGAAGTAAAAAAGGAATTTCTTGAGAGAAGATTACAGCTACAACAAAGTAAATCAAATTCCATGATTAGGAAGAGACTGGGGGGAAATCTACAATATTACAAGGCAGCCTCCTTGAAGAAGAGCTAGAGGAAGAATAATATTGTTTGTATAGAACTAGAATGCTGTGGGGCACATGGGAAGCAAGATACAATGAATGTTGATAACTTTGTTGAGTCATGTCTTCTTTAAGAGCAATACAACATGTATTACAGGAAGAACACGACTCTCATGCTTCATCTTCCACCCAGCAGCAGTGTTTTTCTCTTAGTACTCCAGTCCCTCCGTGCCATTTCTCATCCATGAAACTTAACAATACCAAAGAGGTTTGTGAAGAAGCCAGGTGCTGACATGTTCACATCTGGCAGGGGTGTGTGTGTCTGATGTTTGAAGAAACTGAAATGGTGAATGAGGGGGCTGGCAGTCGCCCCCTACTTTAGAAGAAGAACTCAATAGAAAAATATCTTTGCTCCATCTTGGATATCCCCTCTTCTTATCCTGCAATCCTTAACCATCACCTGTGAAGGGAGTACATTGACATCAGCCGTATACCAAATACTTGACAGCTGCTGGCCTATTGGTACTTATCACCATTTGATCCAGGCAGGTGTGACAGTGCCATACCTAGTTGCCATTGATTTGTGGCGGAGGCAGAGGCAGTGTTCCCCCGTGATCAATGGCCGCCCTCTCTCTGTTGCGACTCTCCCTCTCCTCATCCTCCTCATCCCGCTCCTCATTCCCACTGTGATTCTTACAGTACAGCCTGGAGAAGAGACAATGGTGTAATGTCAACTTATATCTTTACGAAGGTTACATAGAATTACAGACAGGACAGGAATATTAACTTGAGGATTATTATTGAGGTCTGTCAGGAGCAAATAAATTATACTTTATTTAAGTAGTTGCAATGTAATTAATCACCAACAGCAAAGTGTTTATTTTAGGAACCAGAAGAAAACTATCCATAGGTGAGGACTTGACACCTGAAAATGAGAAAGCAGAGGGGGTTCTCACTTGTAGATGCCACGAGCCATGTTCTCTATGTACTTGGCCTTGTCCTGCAGGCCGCAGTGATAATGATAGGTCTTCACACAGGCTTTGATCTCACAGCCAATAGTGGCTCCCAACTGGGTACACAGGGTACATTTCTGGAAGAGACCATCAATATACATTTACATTTTGTCATTTAGCTCTTATCTAGAGCAACTTACAGTCAGTGCATTCAACTAAGGAAGGTACATCCCTAGAACTATAATACTTATTTAATAGGATCTCTATGGTATTACCAATCAGATTGATGTACCAACAATAGGTCTCTGATATAGCATTGGCGACTTTCAAGGATCTTCCCCCATATTCAGTAGAAATGCATTAAAATTCTCTGCAAATAAAATGTTATTAGTTGCTAGTGCTAGTAAGCTACTTGTCCCACTGAGCAACCCTTGTGTCTTCACATTACCATACTACAGTGCTATCTGCAAGGTTCTCACCATTCTCTTCCCCCTCTTGATTTCCTGAATGACTGTTTTGATGTCAAAGTTCCCAAATTCAGCCCGTGAGGAGGTAGTGAGTTGGACGGTTCCCGATGAGAACAGCTGCCAGGTAGGAGTGACAACCAGGTCAGATGACAAACATGGCAAATCAGAGTATAACAGAAAATACCTTTAAAATGGATTGTGCTTTTCTGATCCATACATCTTCCAGAATGTAATTCTTGGACAAACAATAGTATATAGACCATCTTCAGCAGAATTTTTTTTTTCTTCTGATGAACAATGATTGTTACTGCTTAGTACAGACTGACAAGTGATGAGATCATTCTTACCATGCACTTGTAATGTGCAGCAACCTTTTTTGCATTATCTGCATGTAACACGCCCCTCATCTCGTTCTCCTCCTCTCCGGAGTGGCAGAAGCCACAGCGCTGTCCACCATCCCCAGAGCCCCTCAGAGGGGACCTGTCCCTCTGAAAGACAGACACACACCTCAGGATACATGTTCAGGGCAAATGTTGTGTGTGTGTGTGTGTGTGTGTGTGTGTGTGTGTGTGTGTGTGTGTGTGTGTGTGTGTGTGTGTGGTCTTACATGCGAGGAGCTCTCATCATCTACTCCTTGAGAGGAGGTCGAGCGTGTGTCCTCTGATTGGCCACGGGATCCAACTTTGATTCGCTCTTTCTCTAATCTCCCACGCCCCCTACTCCGTGGAGGGGAGGAGTCTGAGTCATTGGCAACACCTCCTTGTTCCTGTTCATCTGAAAAATATCAAATTGGATACATCAATACACCGGCAATTCACCCTCAGCAACAGTATAGAGAGTTAATCCCAGTGTTCTACTTTAAAAGTGTCAAAATAAAAGCCATCCCTTGTGTGCTGAGCATCACATAGAAGATAAGTTAGATACCTTCACTGGCATCCTGGGAGGCATCCCGGTGTTTGCGACAATACACACTACATCCAAAGACAGAAATATTAGGATCATTTTTAACAGAAATGTCAAGCTAAATGTTTTAATAAGGTTATGTACACAGGGCACTTACAGGTAGCTCCCTTGTGAGGGATTCTCTTTGACCTGGGCCTTGTCCCATACTGCGCAGTAGTAGTGATACGTCCGCCGGCATGTCTTCACATCACAGCCAACAGTGGCACCAGGCCGATGGCAGGACCAACACATCTGAAGGGGAGAAGAAGAACCAGACTTCCCATCTCACTAGCTGAACCCGAGTCCTAAAAGGCACACCATTCCCTATTTTTATTTTATTTTTTACCTTTATTTAACCAGGCAAGTCAGTTAAGAAAACATTCTTATTTTCAATGACGGCCTAGGAACAGTGGGTTAACTGCCTGTTCAGGGGCAAAACGACAGATTGCCAGCTCGGGGGTTTGAACTCGCAACCTTCCGGTTACTAGTCCAAAGCTCTAACCACTAGGCTACCCTGCCGCCCCTATATTGTGCACGAGTTGACCAGAGTTGCCGTAGTGCATTAATAGGGATTAGGGTGCCACCTAGAACACATTCCAAATGTGAGGACATGCGGGAATATCTTGCCATGGAGACTCACAAGTTTATTCCCCCTCTTGATCTCCTTTCTCACGTCCTGGACAGAAAACCCCCCGATGTTCTCGTTGCAGTCTGAGTGAGATGTAACCAGGGCGGAGGAGAAAAGCTGCACAGGGCAATGACAAAATCATTCAACAGAAAACTTGGGACAACACATGCAATAACTATGTTCTACTTCTCAGAGAGCAGAACTAGGGCTGGCACTACTACCATGTAACTGACAGTTATGGATGAAGACTTAAAAGAAAATAAGTCATAACCGTTTTTAAATAGTTTTTTTAACAGCGGACTGAAGACGGGATGGCTGGGTATTCATGCAGTCGAGTCCGTTTCAGTGGTGACATGGACTCATAATGTGATGAAACTTTTTGCTCCTTGCTGAAACAAGCAAGTTGTAGTTGCAATGAGTCTTTGGTTGCCTAGGCAACACCACCCTCCCTGCAGCAGCAGCACACATAGAAATATCATTAATAGAACAGGCTTGGAATCGCTAACCCTGGCAATTTGACTGGTAAACTCATGGGTACGCTCACAATGGCTGTCTGGTATTTATATATAAATTCCATGGTAATGTAATATGTTCATTCAAATTATATTAACTGATGTGGCTCATTTTTGTAATCACAGCACTTACTGATTGGTACTTCCTGTTTTGCTCCTCGCAATGGCTGCCAGTCCACCCATTATGCCATCATTGACTTGAATGGGGACGCCTGTTCTATTCATTCTATTTCTATGGCAGCACATGCAGTCTGAAGAGGAGAGAATGTGAGTCATTTTTTGGGGGGCCGCGGCCTGGCCAATTTCCATCAACCAAAATGCCATGACCGTCAAAGCCCTAAGAAGAATAAGGTTTCACAACTGAGACACAATGACACTCCCTGTTAATCGGAATTATAAGCTACAATACAGAAACATATCTGATTGTAGGGCCGGGATGATACCAGTATTGCAATATCTTTTTATATATATTATATATATTATTATCTTTTCCATGGCAAAAATGAAAACACGAATCAGACCTGTTTCTACCTGATAAAAACCTGATAAAAACCCGCTGTATGTCAAATATTGTTTGGAAGCTTGGAAAATAAACAGGTGTAACTCAGGATGACAACAATGTTTGTTTCCAACATTAGGGCTGTTTTCCTAAAGAAGTTCAATCCGCTTCGAGTTTAGTTTCCTTGCCACGATAATAATGAGTATCGTGATACTGGTATCATCCCGGCCTTATATGATTGCTTTTGTAACAGTATTGCTTACATCCCTCTCTTTGCCCCATCCTGGGCTCAAACCAGGGACACTCTGAACACAATGACAACTGACACCCACGAAGCATCGTAACCAGTCACTCCACAAAGCCGGGTCCCTTTTAACCTGGAACATGGATATCAATCCTGTCATATTGTGGAGTGACACTTAAATATGGTTTTATATGATAGTTAAATTGGTTGGCATTGAGAAACCCTTATGGATGGCCAATGCGTACAGTAGTCAGCGCTATACCACCGACTGGGGGGTCTTCTCACCATGCACTTATGGTGGGCTGCCACCTTCTGGTTGTCTGACACTAGCAGCTGTCCACACTCCTTGTCCCGGTTCGTCCTGCAGAAGGCACATTTTCGCAGCTTGGCTGCTGCTCCCTTCCTCTGTGCCGACATGGTCGGTCTCTCTCACAAACTCTCTCGTCGTCTCCTGTATCGTCTCTGTAACAGTCAGTGAGCTCTTCTGTTCGTGAGAGGGACAGAAAGAATGAGAGGTAATCACCTGACAGCAGCATCAAGTTGACCTTGTTAGTAAACCTCACTAGATACTATAGATTACACTAGACAGGTAAGGTACAGATTTATTGCTGTCAGCGAATCATTTAAAAAAAATGTATTTTATTCAAATGTAACATTTATTTTACTAGGCAAGACAGTTAAGTTAAACAAATGTTTATTTGCAGTGATGACCTACTGGGGAACAGTGGGTTAACTGCCTTGTCCATGGGCAGAACAACATATTTTTACTTTGTCAGCTCAGAGATTCAATTCAGCAACCTTTCGGTTACTGGCCCAATGCTCTAACCACTAGGCTCCCTGCCAGAAAATGATATCTGAAGGTATTAAAAAAAAACTGTTAAGGCCCTCCAAGTTCCTAAAATCTAGACCTACATATGAAACCATACCGTTGCTGGAGGTGGCCTACTGTGTTTCATGGATACAGTGCTAACATGTTGTGTAATCATCAGTGAAACAAAAGGTGAATTTGATTGAGACTTGGAGACTAATAAAGTAGGGGTGGGCCTGTGGAACATTTCTCCTGTTTTTGGGATGTTAAGCCCCTTGGCTACTGCCAATTCCATTGTTGGTGTAGGTGTGGTGTATCTGTGTGTACATGCATGTGTTGGAAGAACAGAAAAGTCAAGTCAATTGCTGAAAGACAGTAGAATACATTTTATGATCTAGAAGTGTAGAGGACAAAACCTACAATATTGTCAAATCAACAATAGTCTATTAAAAATAAATTACAATAACTCATAGAATTCATTAGATTAAGATATAATATTTTAATAGGAAATGGAGACATTACATACAAACACTGAAAAGTGAGAGGCCCTGATCACAAAAATCTGAAATACACCATAAAAATTAAAGGTAAAAGTTGTATTTCACAGTAACATTCAATCTCTATAACCTCATGTTCTCCTAATAACGAAACTGAGTGTTTTTAATCACAATGGCATGCACCGCAACGCCTTGGTTTTAAACACAGCTGCCATGATAGCTCAGGAAGAGGATCTCACAGCGACGGGCGGCAACAACGCAGCACAACGTGCATGCTCACCAGCCAAGTAAACAACGAAGGATATATAGCTACTAAACTATCAATGAAATCTTCAAGAATTACACACGAAACACGGTGACAGGTAGTGCTACGAACAGTTTAGATTAATGATCGGGTTGGTCTGTTTTTTGGGGGGAACATCGCGAACACAATCTTGTCAAAATACTATTTATTTCAGTGTAAGTTTTGAAATAAAAAGGGGTGTGTGTGCCTCTTCCAAACTGTATAAGAACACTACTATTTGGGTACACTGCTCATCGAAAGACGAACACTGTAGGCCCTCGTCGTAGGACAGAAAGGCCCGAACCAGTAAAACAAGGATAGTCCTTTCATTTGTGATCATAGCTAACCTTTTAAACATACTTTATTCTAGTATATTTCTGTTCAGGGTGTAGAGGCGCGGGTAGGTTTTGAGTGCTTTCTACGCAGAGCGCCATACGTGATGTATTCACATTCAGCAGTGAACACGGACTTCAGCGAGCTTGTCCGTCAGCAATTCCCATCGACCTAAAACCTAACAATAGTTACCTGATTAAAAAAAAGACCGATCATTCCTTTAGTACAGTGCCGAAAGATATTTAGATCTTACCAGTCTCTGTGGGATTTTGTCACGTTGCTGTGCTGGATAGAAGGGGTGAAAGTGTGTTCAAGAGTGTGTGTGTGTAGTTTCCCCCTTTTTTTAATCAGTGATCGCTTGTGTTAGGTTTCAGCACTGCGTAGCATTCGAGTGACGTTGCGCACTGCAAAAAAAAACTTAAACACGCCCCCACGCTATGCACGCACATTTTCCCCTTGAAAATTATGTACCAAGCACTGATGCCATTGAAACAAATTAGGGAGTGGTCGAAATGTACACCATTGTTACACGGAGAAAAATGGGGGAGGGTCATGCATTTTCAATTTCAGTCAGGGGGAACATCTGTACAGGGGGAGGGTTTATTATTATTTTATTTAGTCCAGGGGAAGGTCATGTAATTTGCAATCCATTAACGAACCTGGTTTGTGGTAATCTAAGAGCTGACCATACCATTATAGGTTCAGCGGTGTCTTCGAAATATTTTTGCTATTTCCACAATTAAAAATGATCTGCGCAGTGCTGGCGGTGGCGCGAAAGGGCCGGGTTTTGATGAATAAACCAGTTGTGGGTGTGTAGAGGCTTGGCCCCTCACTGGTTAATCAGAACGTGCTCCATGACTATAAATGTTGTTCCTTCAAATCAGGATTCTCCAACTGGCGTGCGCTGGCCAAATGTTGTGTTTTTATTTGGCCCCCCAAGTTCTCTTTGCATTTTTTTTTTATAATTGTATTTCTTATTTGACATAAAAGAAACACCAGGAAATCAGCTCCAAGTGATTTTAATTTATTTGAGAAATCTGTTCCCAAGTATTCCCATGCTTAATAGAGAAATGTGATCGTAATTATGTTCCAGCCCCCCGACCATCCACACCAAAACAATCATCCCACGGCTGAATATAGTAAACACAGTACCAGTCAAAAGTTTGGACACACCCACTCCTTCAAGGGTTTTTCTTTATTTTTACTATTTTCTACATTGTAGAATAATCAATAAGACATCAAAACTATGAAATAACACATGTGGAATAAAGTAGTAACCCAAAAAGTGTTGGGGAAAAATCTAAACCTATTTTATATTTGAGATTCTTCAAAGTAGCCACCATTTGCCTTGATGACAGCTTTGCACACTCTTGGCATTCTCTCAACTAGCTTCACCTGTGATGCTTTTCCAACCGTCTTGAAGGAGTTCCCACATATGCTGAGCAATTGTTGGCTACATTTCCTTCACTCTGCGGTCCAACTCATCCCAAACCATCTCAATTGGGTTGAAGTCGGGTGATTGTGGGGCCAGGTCATCTGATGCAGCACTCCATCACTCTCCTTCTTGGTCAAATAGCCCTAACACAGCCTGGAGGTTTTGGATCATTGTACTGTTGAAAAACAAATGATAGTCCCACTAAGCGCAAACCAGATGGGATGGTGTATCACTGCAGAATGCTGTGGTAGCCATGCTGGTTAAGTGTAACTTGAATTCTAAATAAATCACAGATGGTGTCACCAGCAAAGCACCCCAACACCGTCACATCTCTTCCTCTATGCTTCAAAGTGGGAACCACACATTCGGAGATCATCTGTTCATCTACTTTGCGTCTCACAAAGACATGGCTGTTGGCACCAAAAATCTCAAATTCGGACTCATCAGACCAAAGGACAGATTTCCACTGGTCTAATATCCATTGCTCATGTTTCTTTGCCCAAGCATGTCTCCTCTTCTTATTGGTGTACTTTAGTAGTGGTTTCTTTGCAGCAATTTGACCATGAAGGCCTGTTCACGCAATCTCCTCTGCGTGAACAGAGGATGTTGAGATGTGTCTGTTACTTGAACTCTGTGAAGTATTTATTTGGGCTGCAATTTCTGAGGCTGGTAACTCTAATGAACTGATCCTCTGCAGCACGGGTAACTCTGGGTCTTCTTTTCCTGTGGCAGTCCTCATGAGAGCCAGTTTCATCCTAGCGCTTGATGGTTTTTACGATTGCACTTGAAGAAACTTTCAAAGTCTTTAAATTTTCTGCATTGACCTTCATGTCTTAAAAGTTCATTTGTGGAATTTCTTTCCTTCTTAATGCGTTTGAGCCAATCAGTTGTGTTGTGACAAGGTAGGAGGGGTATAGAGAAGATAGCCCTATCTGGTAAAGTCCATATTATGGCAAGAACAGCTCAAATAAGCAAAGATAAACTACAGTCCATCATTAATTTAAAACCTCTACAGGATCGGTGTCCCCTCTGCAGGACGGTTGAGCTAACGTAGGCTAATGTGATTAGCATGAGGTTGTAAGTAACAAGAACAATTCCCAGGACATGATATGGGCAGAAAGCTTAAATTCTTGTTAATCTAACTGCACTGTCCAATTTACAGTAGCTATTACAGTGAAAAAATACCATGCTATTGTTTAAGGAGAGTGCACAGTTATGAACTTGAAAATATATTAATAAACCAATTAGGCACATTTGGGCAGTCTTGATACAAAATTTGGAACAGATATGCAATGGTTCATTGAATCAGTCTAAAATGTTGCACATACACTGCTGCCATCTAGTGGCCAAAATCTAAATTGCGCCTGGCCTGGAATAATACATTATGTACGTTACCGCTAAAACCAGCTTTTGGTTGATTTTAAATATCCCTACCAGCGCTGCCTGAAATTAGCACGTTGGAAAATGTTTTTAAGGACACACCTCAAATATACTGAACAACAAAAATAAACGCAAGTATATTACTCGCTAATCTCCTACCCCACATTATGATAATCAAAGCAACTGTTTGACTGTGGTCAAATAGTTTTTTGTGTAGTGTGTCGAACAGATTGTGGCATCGGTTCAAATCTCACAAGTTTTTACCCCCCTTGAAATGCAGAATTACATTTATTGTGTTAGTGTTTTGAGAAGTGCAGCCTAAACCTTGTAAATTACGATTACATAATGAGAAGCTTCTTGTTGGGAGTCCCTCTTGCAAACAACACATAGGCTACTGGCACTGTTACATAAATAATTGTCATTACTAGAGGCTATATTATACTTAACAAAAATATAAACGCAACATGTAAAGTCTTGGTCCCATGTTTCATGTGCTGAAATGAAAGATCCCAGAAATGTTCCATGTGCACAAAAAGCTTATTTCTCTCAAATGTTGTGCACACATTTGTTTACATCCCTGTTAGTGAGCATTTCTCATTTGCCAAGATAATCCATCCACCTGACAGGTATGGCACATCAAGAAGCTGATTAAACAGCATGATCATCACACAGGTGCACCTTGTGCTAGGCCTTTAAAAGGCCACTCTAAAATGTGCAGTTTTGTCACACAACACAATGCCACAACACTGCAAGAACACTGCAAGCCATCTGGACAGCTGATGAAATCGAGGAGTATTTCTGTCTGTAATAAAGGCCTTTCGTGGGGATAAACTAATTCTGATTGGCTGGGCCTGGCTCCCCAGTGGGTGAGCCTGTGCCCTCCCAAGCTCACCCATGACAGCGCCCCTGCCCAATCATGTGAAATCCATAGGTTAGGGCCTAATTCATCTCAATTGATTCATTTCCTTATATGAACTGTAACTCAGTCAAATCGTTAAAATTGTTGCATACTGCCTTTATATTTTTGTTCAGTATATTTCCAACCTTCCTATCTGGGCGCAAGCGAGCTGAGACAGGTAAATTGCCCATCCTTGTGCAACAGTTTGAAAATAGCAGAGCGCCAACTTTACAGGTTGAAATTGCAAACAAACGGCCGTTTGACACTAGTGCAGCCTTATCGCCAACTGAAAATAGAGCCCTGAATGTCATATTGCTCAGTGTTTGAGAATGAGTTACTTATTAAATCTCGATGTGTGCCCAATGCTGCCCCTCATCCATGATTCTCTGCTGGGCGTCCAATATCAAGTATGTCTAGTGTGGTCTCAATCAAATGATCCATAGCCTATACTATAGGCTATAGGTCTAGGCTATACCAAGAGCATGCTCAGAAAAGCACAGAGCAAAGTTATATTTTTAATAAAATGTACTTCCTTCCCTTATATTTTGCACTGCTGAGATGATGTATATTAAACACGGCTAGACTGCATTACACACTGCAATGGATAGGCTATCAGAAATATTAAGCCCTGGCCAAAAAAAGGCAATATATGTGTGTGAGGACTATGCCTACCTGTTCAGTTTGAGAGGGAGAGCACGAAGATGAGAAGGAGGACCTAAGGTAAACTTGCTACTGCTATAATTGATTTGAATAAAAAACAATATATTTCATTGCCCATAATGAAGCTATTTATATGGCTCACAATAAGCCATATTTGAGTAATTTACATACCGGAACACCTATGTGGAACACCTATGTGAGAATGCTGTTCATTGACTACAGCTCAGCGTTCAACACCATAGTGCCCACGAAGCTCCTCACTAAGCTAAGGACCCTGGGACTAAACACCTCTCTCCAACTGGATCCTGAACTTTCTGACTGGCCCAGGTGGTAAGGGTAGGCAACAACACATCCACCAAGCTGATCCTCAACACTGGGGCCCCTCAGGGGTGTGTACTTAGCCCCCGACTGTACTCCCTGCTCACCTACTACTGCGTGGCCAAACACAACTCCAACACCATCATTAAGCTTGCTGATGACACAACAGTGGTAGGCCTGATCACCGACAACAATGAGAGAGCATATAGGAAGGAGGTCACAGACCTGGCAGTGTGGTTCCAGGACAACAACCTCTCCCTCAATGTAAGCAAGACAAAGGAGCTGATCGTGGACTACAGGAAAAGGCGGACCTAACAGGGCCCCATTAACATTGACAAGGCTGTAGTGGAGCGAGTCGAGAGTTTCAACTTCCATCGTGTCCACACCAATGAACTACCATGGTCCAAACACACTAAGACAGTCGTGAACAGGGCACGACAACACCTTTTCCCCCTCAGGAGATGGAAAAATTTGGCATGGGTCCCCAGATCCTCAAAAAGTTCTACAGCTGCAGCATCGAGAGCATCATGACCGGTTGCATCACCACTTTGTATGGCAACTGCTCGGAATCTGACCATAAGGCACTACAGAGGGTAATGCATACGGCCCAGTACATCACTGGGGCCAAGCTTCCTGCCATCCAGGACCTATATACTAGGCGGTGTCAGAGGAAAGCCCAAACAATTGTTAGAGACTCCAGTCACCCAAGTCATAGACTGTTTTCTCTGCTACTGCACGGCAAGCGGTACCGGAGCGCCAAGTCTAGGACCAAAAGTATCCTTAACAGCTTCTACCCCCAAGCCATAAGACTGCTGAACAATTAATCAAATGGCCACCAGACTATTTACATTTACCCCCCCCATTTGTGTTGTACACTGCTGCTATTCGCTGTTTATTGTCTATGCAGTCACTTCACCCCTGCCTACATGTACAAATTACCTCGACTAAACTGTACCCCCGCACAGTGACTCGGTACCGGTACACCCTGTACATAGCCTCGTTATTGTTATTTTATTGTGTTAATTTAAGTTATTTTTTACTTTAGTTTATTTGTTAAATATTTTCTTAACTCTTCTTGACTCTTCACTGTTGGTTAAGGGCTTGTAAGTAAGCATTTCACTGTAAGGGGTGGCAGGGTAGCCTAATGGTTAGAGCGTTGGACTAGTACCTGGAAGGTTGCAAGTTCAAACCCCTGAGCTGACAAGGTACAAATCTGTCATTCTGCCCCTGAACAGGCAGTTAACCCACTGTTCCTAGGCCATCATTGAAAATAAGAATTTGTTCTTAACTGACTTGCTTAGTAAAATAAAAGGTCTACACTTGTATTTGGTATGTGACAAATAAAGTTTGATTTCATTTGAAAGCTCATACAATATCCGATCATTACATTTCTCTAAAACAGGCTATAGGCTACATGCGCATGTGCACCACCAAGTCAGAACAAGAGGGGAAAAGGGACCAAATTATTAGCTTGAGGCACATGGGCTACTAACTTCTTACTACTCAACATACACTTAGTGTTGAAGTCGGATGTTTACATATACTTAGGTTGGAGTCATTAAAATGTGTTTTTCAACCACCAGGACATCTTCTTTGTGCATGACCCAAGTAATCTTCCCAACAATTGTTTACAGACAGGTTATTTCACTTATAATTAATTCACTGTATTACAATTCCAGTGGGTCAGAAGTTTACATACAGTAAGTTGACTGTGCCTTTAAACAGCTTGGAAAATTCCATAAAACGATGACATGGCTTTAGAAGCTTCTGATAGGCTAATTGATATAATTTGAGTCAATTGGAGGTGTACCTGTGGATGTATTTCATGGCCTACCTTCAAACTCAGTGCCTCTTTGGTTGACATCATGGGAAAATTAATTAAATCAGGCAAGACCTAAGAAAAACATTGTAGACTTCCACAAGTCTGGTTCATCTTTGGGAGCAATTTCCAAATGCCTGAAGGTACCACGTTCATCTGAATAACAGTAAAGGACCTTGTGAAGATGCTGGAGGAAACAGGTACAAAAGTATCTACATCCACAGTAAAACGAGTCCTCTATTGACACAACCTGCATGGCAGCTCAGCAAGGAAGAAGCCACTGCTCCGAAACCGCCATAAAAAAGCCAGACTACGGTTTTGCAACTGCACATGGGGACAAAGATCGTACTTTTTGGAGAAATGTCTTCTGGTCTGATGAAACAAAAATAGAACTGTTTGACCATAATGACCATTGCTATTCCAACTGTGAAGCACGGGGGTGTCAGCATCATGTTGTGGGGGTGCTTTGCTGCAGGAAGGACTGGTGCACTTCACAAAATAGATTGAATCATGAGGAGGAAAATGATGTGGATATCTTGAAGCAACATCTCAAGACATCAGTCAGGTAGTTAAAGCTTGGTCACAAATGGTTCTTCCAAATGGACAATGACCCCAAGCATACTTCCAAAGCTGTGGCAAAATGACTGTAAGTCGCTTTGGATAAAAGCGTCTGCTAAATGGCATATATTATTATTATTATTATTAAAATGGCTTAAGGACAACAAAGTCAAGGTATTGGAGTGGCCATCACAAAGCTCTGACCTCAATCCCATAGAAAATATGTGGGCAGAACTGAAAAGGCGTGTGCGAGCAAGGAGGCCTACAAACCTGACTCAGTTACACCAGCTCTGTCAGGAGGAATGGGCCAAAATTCACCCAACTTATTGTGTGAATCTTGTGGAAGGCTACCTGAAACGTTTGACCAAAGTTAAACAATTTAAAGGCAATGCTACCGAATACTAATTGAGTGTTTGTAAACTTCTGACCCACTGGGAATGTGATGATAGAAATAAAAGCTGAAATAAATAATTCTCTCTACTATTATTCTGATATTTCACATTCTTAAAATAAAGTGGTGATCCTAACTGACCTAAGACAGGGGATTTTTACCAGGATTAAATGTCAGGAATTGTGAAAAACTGAGTTGAAATGAATATGGCTAATGTATATGTAAACTTCCGATTTCAACTGTAGTATTACTTTCTTAGCTACAGTATACATATCTCCCTGGCATATTATGTCATTTTTTCAGCAGCATACAATACATTTTTGGACTCACCTTGTGCTCACTTCCTTCTAAATCACTCAGTGTTGAATTTGAGATTTCCAACTTGTTGGGTAATGTTTTTGTCTAATGGCCGATTAGCACCGATACGTTTTTATTTATCATTTCTAATCATTATTTATCTTCATATGTCAATGATTGAAAAGGATTTTACTAGTAGATTGTCGACTTGATTCATGATGATGACTGCTTGCTAAGATTTTGGAAGTATGACGTTGACATGATCAGTCCAATCAAAGCTACTGTAGATATATCGTGATTTGACATCATTTTGCCTGTGGCCAATGATCTTGAGACTTCTTGGATGGGCACTTCTAATGTATCTATCTCTATGTCAATACCCAAAGGGCTCGAATTCAGAGTGGTCAGGCGGATGGGTACAGGGCCAGGACGGGACGAGACGAGGAAAGAGAGACTGGGGAAAACCAGGGGCTGACACAAAAACACTGGTTGGCTTGACAACAAGACGAACTGACAACAGACAAACAGAGAACACAGGTATGAATACATTGGGGATAATGGGGATAATGTGTGACACCTAGAGGGGGATGGAGACAATCACAAAGACAGGTGAAACAGATCAGGATGTGACAACCATTTAAGAAAGAAATTGTGAAGCATTTGTGACACGCTACAGGCTTGCAGGAGCGCTCAGCATTTCAACGCATATCACCAACATCCCTTCAACTACATGCCTATACATTTTTCATTTTGGATGTATAAAATTACATTTAAAAATAATAATTACTTAGAATTAAGTAATAACTAAATGAAACATTTATTTTTAGGCTACACCTTTTTAATTCAATTTTAGAAACACAAGTTTGGCCATTGCATTGAG